>NW_021680371.1:1260377-1323243 GCF_001412515.2 Diachasma alloeum | reverse complement strand
AAAATTTTCAGGAATACATGGAGAGATTTTTCCATTACCCGAATGAGATTTCGAATGCCTTTTGCTTTGTGTCTTTGTTTTGATAAAAAAAAAAACTTTTGATTGATCTTTACCATAATTCCTCTTCATTCAATGTATAACACTAAGAATGGATAAAATTAAATTAATTCAATTGTGAAGACGAAAATGAAAATAAAATAAAATAGTGTAAATTAATCTAGCCTCTAATAATATTAATAAACTACTGATTAATGCCCATCCCTTACCAATATTAAAAATAAAAAAATCAAAAGTAATAATATTACAAAATTCTTTCCCCCGCACTATCGTCCACCGCCGAAAGTGTTTCAAATATTTTTTTATAAAAACGCCTGCGAGCCAACACGAAAAGCCAAACACAAATAAGCAAATATTTGACTAAATTTGAATAATCGTCGTCAACAATTACCTGGAGACCCGATGCTGTGAAATTCTCCCCCGACTCGGTACAGTGACATTACTGCCAGCTTTAGTCCAAGTAACCGAGTTCCTTGCATCCGGTAAATCGACTTTGCCAAGATAAGCCTCGCAAAATAGCCTGGCAGCACCACCGAGTTGCACCAGCTGTGATACTGGTTTGTAAGTCACCAATGGTTTACCCGTGTAACCACTAGTGTCTTCACCTGCCAAACAGAGAAAATAAACATAAATAACGATATTCCTGAAACAAATAATGGTGTGTTGACGTTTTGCTTGTTTGCTTTTACCTCGAGACTCACCCACTATCTTGAGGCTAATATCACCAATGAGTGTGTCTGTGTCGTTGCGAGCTTTGCAGGAATAACTACCGGCGTCCGAGTGTCTTGCCTCCTGTGTATAGATCGTCTGATTGGCACTCTCTGGGTACAGAATAAAGTGGCTCACTGCTCCTGGCCACGGATACGCTCTGTCATCTTTATACCTGAAGAGAAAATAAAAATAACAAATATTTGTCAATCATTTTCTCACGCAATTAGTCATTACAAGATTTTTTTTTCTTTGAAACGATCGTGTTGAGGGACAATTGTTGAGGATTTTTTTCGTGCACCGAGAAAAGAAAAAAACAGGTTCTCAAGTAAGACTCGTTTAAACGTTGATAATTTCTCAGATAGAAATTTGACAAGACGAAAGTTGCAAACAAGAATTGTCACTCGGCTTCCAATAACGAAGGATGAAAATACTTCCCATAAAGTGAAGTTAATCTCGATTTTTTTTCCAAGTTGCATTATTCTATTGAAGAATTAATTGCGCATCTTTGAGCATCGGAGAGTTAAAATGAAAAATTACTCTCTTATTTCGCATAAAAAAATAATTTTTCGGGAGCAAAATAGTTATGGTCGTAAGGAATAACAAATGGCTTTTGTTAGAAATGAGATTTCTTGTTTGCACAGAGAATGAAATTTTTTTTTGAACAACTTTTCATCTCAGGACATTCTTCACCTTGAGACGACAAGAGTTTTTTTGAGAAGTACGTCTTTACTCGTATCAGGAAATTCATGGCATCAAAAAATCGTACGCCAAGAAATTTTATACTTGTCCGACAGGTGAGGGCAATTGGTTCAAGAAAACGAGTTCTCAAATCAATTCAAGTGGCTTTTGCATTAGAAGATTTTAAAATTGAGGCCAAAAAAACTATAAAAATGAATTAATTCAATTTTACTTGATTTGAGAAATCGCTTTCTTGTCATCAAGAAATTGTCCTCGTCTTTAGGACGAGTACAAAATTTCTTGACATAAGTTTTTTTTCCTAGTGCAAGATATTTTGCTCTTGAAAATTGTCAAGCCACGAGTTTCTCGATATAAGTAAAGACGTACTTCTCGAAAAACTTTGTTTTTCTCAGTGCAAGCGTTCAGCACGAGATTTTTTGTTCCTCGTAATTGTCAATTTGTGATTCTTCTGGTTTAAACAAGACTCGTTTGAGAACATGTTCTACTCTCAGTGGGTAATTATCTCGATAACAAATGATTTTCGAAGAAAATTCCAAGAGAACTTTTTCGTACGTAAAAAAATTACCAACTGAAATTTTTTCTTTACATTTTTGCATAAACTTAAAAATTTCAATATTTACATTTATTTTTTTATAAAAAAATCTTCATGTTACGTTAAAAAATCTTTCATGTCTTCATGTTACGATTCCACTGCTCAATTGTGAATTTATCTCATTAACAATTGAATTCAATAGAAAAATTCTCTCGGCATTGTCCCTCAAACTCATTCATAAAAAATTCTAAATTCATTATTTCACAACTGAATGATAAAACGAAGAATTTTATTCAACTCTTGTAGCTGCCGGTTATTACAGCAGTCAATTCCTCGTAAGAAATAATTTTAATCATAAATTCTATGCATCGAAATGTACTTGTACGACACATTGTTTTGTACAAAGTACGAAGAAAACTTTGTTTTTCTCAATGCAAGCGTTCAACACGTAATTTTTTGTTCCTCGTAATTGTCAACTTGTGATTCTTTTGGTTTAAACAAGACTTGTTTGAGAACATGTTCCACTCTCAGTGTGTAATTATCTCGATAACAAATGATTTTCGAAGAAAATTCCAAGAGACCTTCTTCGTACGTGAAAAAATTTCCAACTGAAATTGTTCTTTACATTTTTCTATAAATTTAAAAATTTCAATATTTACATTTATCTTGTATGGAAAACATTGTCTTCATGTTACGATTTCATTGCTGAATTGTGAATTTATCTCATTAACAACTGAATTCAATAGAAAAATTCTCTCGGCATTGTCCCCCAAACTCATTCATAAAAAATTCTAAATTCATCACTTCACAACTGAATGATAAAACGAAGAATTTCATTCAACTCTTCAAGCTACCAGTCGTTACAGCAGTCAATTCCTCGTAAGAAATCATACTAATCATAAACTCCATGCATCGAGATGTACTTTGTACGACACATTGCGTGTACACCATCATGCGTGCATTTTCAACAACAAATACAAAAAAAAGGGGTACAAATAGACCAATGGTAGATTCTTAATTATTTTTATTTTCTAAAACGATTCTACGAAGCGAAAAGTGGAAGATTGCCCTCGCCTTCGTTCGAAATGGATCACACGGGGCGGGCGTCCAGTCAAACCCGTGTGCTTGGTGGTTTCACATGTGTGAGAGTATCACACACATTGTACACACAAGCATGCGCCTCGCTCATCAATTATTTTCGGCAATTCCTGGAAGACTCTCAAACTTCCACCAATTTTTTTCTTTTATTTCTACCGATCGCAACGAAGAATTCAAAGGAGGGGGGGGGGAGCGGGAAAAAACAAAACCAAGCAAAGAAATACTTTAAAAATAAAATGTCGAGAACATTTTTGCAACGACAATTGTGCAACTCATTCTCGGTGCAATTGTGCGCGGTTCAAAAGCGACGCAATAATTGTCTTCTGGAAAAGGGATAATTGGTCGCTCCCCCCCCCCCGCCCCTCAGCCCCTCTGTGCCCCCGTGAGAATACTCGGAAGAAGAGGAGTTAAACTTTTGTTTCGCGCGTGCGCTCTTTTATGCACTCGTGGGATGTGTTTTAAAGCTTCGTTACATCGATCTTTATTTAATTTTCTCTCCTTCTCTTTCTTTAAACTGAGAACGAGTTCTCTTCCTGATGTTATCCCGAGTGGCTTCGCTAATTTGCGTCTGGGTCTGCTCCCCTCCTTCCACCCCCGGACAACCAAAAAAAGGGCGAAATGAAAAGAAGAAGATGAAGATGAAGAAGAGGAAGAGACTGAAAAAAATGAGAAGTTAATGGAATGGGCTGATTCGAGCGGGATTTTGTTGAAAAATATCCCATTGTTAAACATATTTTTAATACAATAGAAATGAAAAAAAAGGACCTCGAAACCCGATTCCATTTATGTTTATATAGATCTTAACATTTTTTTACTCGTTAGCGACCGCTGCACAGGTATTTCATACTTTCTCGCACCGACGCAGCCGCCTATTACGGACTTCTCGGAAATCGTTGGTTGCGTGTGTACGCGCGCGCCATTCCTCATTACATTCGCTACCGTCATCGAGCTACGTGAAATAGGTACTTCAATATCCTTCAGCACAAATATCATTCCCACAAAATGATATTGTCTATTTACTTATCACGAGAAATTCACCTCCTAGGAATTCGTTAAATTGTGAGTCATAAAAATTGATGATGGTACATGGTGAAAATTGATAGACAGATGTGGGTCAGATAAGGGCACGAGTTACACCGGGAATTCTTGGAAATTTGACACGCGAGCGAGCATTGGGGGGAATCGCAATCGATTTTCCGATTAAATAAAAAAAAAAAAGGTGAAAAGTCCATTCAACTCCGGATGAGATTTATCGTGATTGGAATGAGGAGAGAAGGGAGTAGAGTGAAATGAATCCTCTGATATACATATCGCGATGAATTTTTTACGATGAAATTTGTTCATAGTGTTGGGCATTGAATCTGTGATGGATCATTTTTAAATCGGTTGAGAGGGGAGTAAAGTCTTCAATTGTTTTGCCGAAAAATTTGTAATAACTGTAAATTACGTATTTACGAGTGATTTTGATAGGAAGTATTAGAATAGAAGACCTTTTTTGTGATACCTGCCTCGAAAGTGCACTTTTTGAAACGGTTTAGTGTGCATAAAGCGAGTGTTTTCCGCACGCCGTGCGTAAAGTTCACGAGTGTGCGTAAAGTGAATTTCGAGTGTATAAAGCGAATTTTTACGCACGAGAATTTACTTTACGCATGACCTGTGAATTTTACGCACGCTGTGCGTAAAACAATCACCTTACGCACACTAAGCGGTTTTGAAACGTGAACTTTTCAGGCAGATATCACAAAAATGAATTTTTCATCACGCTGTGTGTAAAGTGACATTTTACGCACGCTCCGCGCAAAACCCCACTTCCCACACATTGTGATGAAAAAATAGGGTTCGATACTCGCGGGAAAAGTGTTTTTAGACTCATGGAATAATATCACTCGCCTTCGGCTCGTGCTATAAACCTCCCACGAGCCCGAAAACACTTTCCCGCAATCGTATCGAAATATACTATTTCATCACTTGTACGTAAAGTGAAATTCGACGCATGCCTCGCGTGCGCAAAATGCCACTTTCCACACATTGTTCAGAAAAAATGGGATTCGACACTCGTGAAAAAAAGTGTTCTTTGACGCTTGGGAGAAAACCACTTGTCTTCGACGAGCACTACATACCTCCCACGGGTCAAAAAACACTTTTACGCACTCGTATCGAAATCTGTTGCAAGTTCCAAGGGACTTGAAATTGGCCATCGCCCGAGGGCCTCTTGCCAAGTATTTACACTTCATGTACCTAATAGTTGATACAAAAAGAAAGAGTCTGTTTGTGTGTTCGTTTTGCTGGTTGAGCATCCTATTTAGTATATTTCGATATGAGTACGTAATATTATTGTGATATCCAGAGAAAAGAGAAAACACATACAACACAAATTAATAAAACAGTTGGGGTGGCTTATTAACAATTCAGTGGCAAGCCAAGAGACGGATGTGTATCCCACAATCACACTAAAATGAATCGTTGAACATCAGACTTCATCCAAAGCGGTCGTTCTTCGTTCAGCTCCTCGACATCCTTCAGACCGGATGCAGTTTAAAGGGGTTCGGAGGCGGACACGTAACACTATATTGTGTTACTAGTGCGTAAAGCTTCATTCACAATGTGTGGGAAATGGGATTTTGCGCACGCAAAACATGCGTAAGATTTCACTTTACGCACAAGTGATGAAAAATATCTTTTCGTATCCGAGATAATTTCAATTTAATCAAAACTTGGAAAATCACCAACAAAATTTCCTCCAATTGAAAAAAATTTGCAAATTTTCCATCGATATATTCATTCTACCGACAACTTTGTCCATTTCACTATCGAAAAGTGATGAGACTTTTCAATTCACGATTTCTGCCACCAGTAGCAATAGGAGTGATCATGAATGTCAAATGAGGCTTTATGCAAATCGCAGAACAGCAGGAAGAGAGAAAGAATTTTATAACGGAATGACACATGCTTCCCATCAATATTCAGGGCCAAAATTATATCTACCAGAACAAAGAATAATTCTCGTCATTGAATGATCAAAATCACCCCGAAAAATTCATTGAATACTGATAAAGATTTATTTAGTATGTAATGCGAATCCATCAAGCGGATGTCTTATCCACGTGTCTCCATGTGAGAAGACAAAGCACTAGTGCATTTACCTCAACCCCTCCCTCCACAGGAAATGCAATTCCGGTCTCCCTTTCTTCATAAATTCCACAATTTTTTGTTTCATTGTGTTATTTCCACCCTTTATTTGCTCTTATTTATGCCAAGGAATAAAAGAAATTCAAGTCATCGCTGGAATGATAAAGATTGAGACAGCGCGGGAAATAAATGAGACAAAAGCCACCCAAAAGAACTTGGGGTCTCCTCGGTATCGCGACAAAAACTCGACCGTAGACCGGTTGAACCCCTGGGAGAGACCCGAGGAAACCAAAGGAGCATTTGATTCTGTGGTAGACACTAAATCTTGAGATAAAACCCCAGTCATATACAAACGACCGAAAAATATTTCAACGTTTACACGTGTCTCATTCTTCCCCTTTCTTCATTCCTTTTGTTTTCAGGAGGTATTACGCGGACATATTCAATCTTTCTTCTCCTCCCCCACGAAAAAAGTCTCAGTTACATCATCACGGGATTATGACTCAGACCATTGGCATTGTCCAAGGGGACAGTCTACTCAATGCTTTGCAATATCCAGGGCAAGAGGAAAATGAAAGAAGGAAGGAGGAAAGAATCGACGATTCATTAGAATTCATCATTAAAAAAGGAAGCCCATTACTTGGAGAGGAAAAGCACGTGAATTGCGCGATCGAATGGTGCTTGCCTCTACTAGGGTGAACCAACCAGTGTTCGAACCAGACCAGTAATCGAACTAATTGGTACTTTCTCTATAAAATAAATTAGTAGAAGGTAGAGATGCCTCGCATTATACACGAAAAATAAAATTATGACATTTCCAAATGATATTGTGATGATTGAAAATGTCCAAGTTACCTTATTACCAGCGGAAAAAACAGTTTTCGATGACACGCCGCCAATAGCATATTCCCATTACAGAATACGCATTTCAATGACTGGATTTTCACACATTTTCAGCTTTTTGTATTCATATCATTAATTGTATCGTCAATTAATATCCATTATATTTTTTTCTATTATGTATCTGTGGAGATGTACAGAGGAGTTATAATTATTTTTAAATCAATTTTCGACTTGGTTATATTTTTAAATCTACGTCAAAAATAACTGTGACCTTATTCGTTCGAACACTGGACGATTCACCCTATAGTAAGAGGATATAACCAAAACGAACAGAATTGCGCGATCGAGTGTGTTTTGTGATGTCAAATAATTTCTTGGTAATGGAGAGAGGGAGGGATTATGTAATTCCCAGAGTTCACTGGAATTCGAGATGTCAAGTGACATAATCAATTCATGCCATTTGAATGGAGCAGTGCGAAATGGAGCGTCTTAAATAGTCAATAACTCTGCATTCGTGGAGTGAAATTCAATGGGCATTCCGTCATTTTCTGACTCCTTCCTGCTGTGCTCCAAAAGCGATCAAATTCATGCCATTCTTCTGTTCAGGGGATATTGGAGATTTGAAATAATACTCTTTGTTGGAATATTTTTGCTTCCGAATGGAGGGATTGTAATCGTTCAAGTTAAGGTTTGGATTTTTCGTGTTATATCAACCCGTTATCTCGTTTACTAAAAATGAAAGATACGTGAAGTTGTTTTATATCGAAATATCTCGAAACTGCCTGACCGCTAATCCTTAATTCTGATTGGTCAATATGTAACACGAAGTTGTTCACAAAAAAAACACGCGGCATTTTCAAATTCTTCAGTGACATAATCTCAAATTCTTGAGTGGTAAATTTTTTTTCACGTCATATATATATATATATATATATATATATATATATATATATTTCACATGTATATATATTATCGGTGAAATTAATAAATTCTGTCCTTTTATGGAGACCGATTATTTAAAAAAATTGAAGATAATTAATTGAAAATGAAAAATTCTTTATAGATTCTTTTACTCTACTTCGCTATTCACTTCAATCATTAGTCGAATTCTCTTTGATTCATTATCAATATTTATAAGGTATTCATGAGAAAATGAAATTTAATGAATTCCATTTCTTCATTTCAACAAATGAATAGATTAGCGCGCGCATAAATCTTGGGATCCAAAAAGTCTGAAAATGCAATTTTTAGGATGTGCGTACGTATGTAAACAAATTTTTCTTCGATTTTTCTTCAATGAATCGATGGAATTGAATCTTTTTTCTACTTCAAATGTAGTTATATTGTTAAGCCCTACCAATCGCCATTAACTAAAATTAAATTCATTCCTTAATTTTTTTAATTTTTTTAATTTATCAAAAATTGTTTTTTTCACGATAACTAAAAGAATGTTCTGCATTGATTGAATGATGGCTTAAAAAATTTGGCTAGATGTCCTTTTAACCGAGTTCGAAGATCAAGGTGATGGCAATAATCGTTATTTTGATTTATTTGAAAATTTGCAAAAATTCTGTATTTTCTAAAAAGCAGAATTCCCGGGATATCTTTGGATATCATGCTTCAAATGAATTCACTCATAGCTTAAAATGTTTGTTTTAATGTCATTAATTCAAAGTTAAAGGTGATTACAATAGCTGTATTGATTGATTTGATTTTAATGATAATTTTGAAAATTACGAGCATTTTCTAGAAAAAAATCATAAACGATCAAACTTCCACTATAACAATCATTTGTTCGAAAGTTTAAACAATTTAAATTATTCATTTATAAACACCGAATGTATAAAAAAATAATAATTCTGTGCAAAATGTAATTTGAATGACGTTCAATATATTCATGATATTCACGATTTCTTTCAAAATTTTCTGACGCAATTTAATTGACAAACTTGATGCCATTCTTCATTCTTTGAAAAAAAAAAAAAACTGTAGCTCAAAATTTGGAGGTCCTGGACTATTTTTAATATTTTAAGCGTCTGTGGGGCAAACGAACAATAAACAATTAATTTTTTTTCACTAATTATTCGTTTTTAAACATGTATAATCGACCTTTAATGCATGAGAAATCTTCCTCCAATAGCCCGCGACTTTAAAACTCATAGTAGTTTCCCCTCAAGTTCATATCTGAAATAATATTAGTTGGGAAATATAATTCTGACGAATGTGAGGTCTGTTACCACAGGCGACTGTTTGCCCACCTTTCCACTGAAAGAGTGTTCATCGCTCCTCAACTCAGTGGAAGCGTCCATTCGTTAACTATGAGTGGAACAAAAACTCCGACTGTATATCCCATAAAACAAAATAATAATAAAAACTCGCGTGCATCAGTTTGAGTTGTAGCAAGAAGTAACAAAACCGGAGAACAAAATTAAAAAAAAAATTTAAAAAGGCGTAAAGTTGTCTCTGTGCGAGAAACACGGGAAAACAAAGTTTCTACGAAGTGATTATTGTCCCACCGTTATTTTCGGAATGACGAGAGGCCGGTGGACGGCTGTCTCGGGCGACAAACCCGACCTGTTATGTCCTCATAGTCAGTGTGCGAATCCCTGACGTTTTCTCTGTTCCTTGTATACACGCCGACAGACACGCCAAGTATCATTACCTATAATGGTGGCCCTCGTGACAATCTACCCTTCGCAATATACCAGTCCCAACGCATTCACTGGAAAAAAACCCTACTTTTTTCTCTAAATATATATATTCACCTAAATACTCTAACCTTCGTTCACAACCTACGGATGTTTATCCATTTTCCAAGAGTTGGAAATTCTTATGTTCGAGGAAAATTCTGTAATTGTTTAGACTGATGGAGAAAAATATGAAACCAACATTCCTGACAATCAGTTAGTTGCAATAGCTTTGACGAAATGAAATGAACAAATTTGTTAAAATTCCGAACAAATAATTCTCATGACGGAAAATTGATTGTTTATAAATTATTTATAGGTACTGCACTTCAGCAATGTTCCTTCAACAGTAAACTGTCTAATTTTTTTCACATTTTTGAAATGTTTTCTAACGGTTCCATATCGAGATTCAAATTCAGACCTGATACGAAGTTGAAATAATAAATTTATTGGAAAATGTCCGGAAACTTAGGATTAAATGAG
Organism: Diachasma alloeum; assembly: GCF_001412515.2. Taxonomy (NCBI): domain Eukaryota; kingdom Metazoa; phylum Arthropoda; class Insecta; order Hymenoptera; family Braconidae; genus Diachasma; species Diachasma alloeum. The sequence goes on along the minus strand of NW_021680371.1, from coordinate 1,313,004 downwards.
ACTCAAATGAAACTTCTGATGTTCGACTACAAAAGTAGAAAAGCATTTCATTGGCGGAAAAATAGCCAAAGTATTCGGATATCCTCAAGGATTTCCAAGTATTTTTTTACAGCTTGGAACAGACCACATTATAAGTTCAACCATTTTTAATAATCGAATTTGTCAATTAAATGGTGAGAGAAAAATTTGAAAAAAAATCGTGAATATTCAGCGCCATTGAAATTAAATTTTGCACAGAATTATTATTTTAAACATTGGCTGTTTTTAGATAAAGAATTGAAATTATTTAAACTTTCCAAAACCTTATTTTTTAAGCATCAAAAGCGATTTCTGTTAAAATTCCGAATATAAATAAATTTGGTATGATCCCGAATAAATTATTTTTGTAATGGAAAATTAATTGCTTATAAATTAATTATAGAAACTGCTCGTAATTTCAAAAAATTGCAATTTGTAAATTATTATTTTAGCAATCCTCGTTCAAAAGTACACTTTCTAATTTTTTTCTGATTTTTAAAATATTTTCTAATGGTTCAATATCGAGATTTAAATTCAGACCTACAAAGTTTAAATAATAAAATCATTGCAAAATGTCCGGAAACTTGGGGTTAAATGAGACACAAATGAAACTTCTGATGATCGACTACAAAAGTAGAAAAGTATTTCATTTGAGGAAAAATAGCCAAAGTATTCGGATATCCTCAAGGATTTCCAAGTATTTTTTCACAGCTTGGAACAGACCACATTATAAGTTCAACCATTTTCAATAATCAAATTTGTCAATGAAATTACGTGAAAAAAATTAGAAACAAAATCGTGAATATTCAGCGCCATTAAAATTACATTTTGCACAGAATTATTATTTTAAACATTCGCTGTTTATAGATAAATAATTGAAATTATTTAAACTTTCTGATTAAACTAACTGATTTTTGTAATAGAAAATTAATTGCTTATAAATTAGTTATAGGCCCGGTGGCCTGGCGTAGTGGTTAAGGCCGTTGCCTCACAACGGATAGGTTCCAGGTTCGATTCCTGGCTGGGTAGAATGGTGAGATCTAACCATTTTTAAAGTCTTGATCAATCGCCATATAGTCTCATCAGACTCGAAGCGATATAAAATAAGCATAAAAAAANATTAATTGCTTATAAATTAGTTATAGAAACTGCTCGTAATTAAAAAAAATTGCAATTTGTAAATTATTATTTTAGCAATCCTCCTCCAAAAGTAAACTTTCTAATTTTTTTCAGATTTTTAAAATAATTTCTAACGGTTCAATCTGTAGATTTAAATTCAGACCTGCACCGTTTAAATAATAAAATCATTGTAAAACGCCCGGACACTTATTGTTAAATGGGGCTCAAGTGAAACCTCTGATGTTCGACTAGAAAAGTAGAAATGCATTTCACTGGAGAAAAAATAGCCAAAGCACTTGAATATCCTTAACTTGATAATTCGCCCATTGGGAAAACTTTGGACGCTCAGGTCAATATGTAGCCCCAGATAACGTGAAACTAAAACCTGTGAAAAATTTGGGCAAATTACGGATGACCAAATATTTCCAAGTCACGTGTAAACATCAGTGCACCTCCACTAATTTCACCTTCATCCATCCAGCCCCATTGTCTATTCTCCTTCTGAATAATCAACTCGGCTTGGTGAACTAAATTTAAAAAAAATCAAGATTACTTCGTCCATCAGTTGAAAACAAAGGAAAAAATGCAAGGCACTTGCGATTTTCCCTAACCATCCTTGACGAGAAAATAGTAATAAACTACATAATTGGCTCTCCCTAGCCTTCCCCATTTTTGAGCAATGAAATCATCAGTTACGGACACGGATTACAATTTTCCCCTCCAGAATCCAACTCAAATGAACGATAAAATATGACAGAGTAACAGGTGTCCTTACTTGAAAACCCGTGAAGGAAACCTCTCCTCAAACACCCGGTCACAGTTCTATTCCACGCCACTCGAGGGGCGAAAATAAGTCGTTGGTTTCCTTGTATGCCGCACGAGACACGAATATACCTTTTGCACCTGGGAGGGACAGTGAAGTGAAGGGACTCTGGGCAAATAATGGACCGGCAATTGCTTCGTTTGTCCTGAGTATAATGGAATCCTCGTGGAGTCGTTTCCCAAGTTGTTCCAAGTAGGTATACAAGGCGGGCAACGTACAACAAGAGAAGGGAGGAGGGAGTGAAGAAAAAGAAAGATAAAGGGATATATGTAAAGGTGAAAGAAAGACAGTCAATGAGTGGGTGAAAAAGCCTAGCGAGGTCCCCTTTGTTCCGGTGTATTTGCCCGGTACCTCTGCCCTCCCATTCTCAACTCAATCCTTGCTCTCCCCTCTCTGTCACTCTCTCTCTCTCTCTTGTCCCCCTCACGCTGGGAAAATTTTTACCCCCCGCTGGCTTTCACGCTTTTCGCCGGGGATTTATTTCACTTCTACTATGGAAATCCAGGGAGACACCGGTATATTTTTTTTTCTTTTTATCCAGGAAAAGAAAAGCCGACCTGAAGGCGAAATTCGTAGAAACAACTTATACCCTCATCGATACCATTTTCCACGTAACGGTTTAATCCGTAAATATTTAATCTTGCTATAACCGCCAAAAGCTGATTTTACACTTCATGGAAAGGAGTGCAACTAAGTTGGCAAGTGAAATCTACGTGAGACACAATTCTTTGAAGGACGGATTTTTAGCTGAATTCCCCTGATTGACGGAGTCAGTGGAAAAAGGGGGAAATATCACGGGTTTATCGTTAATGAGAGTTAAGTGACCCTTTTATGAATTCTCGGAAATCATTTTACGCAGAACTGATTTATCAGTTTTTTTTCTTCGACGTATCTTTGGATAAATAAATTCAGTGGATTCATGACTTGTTGTTTAAGGGTATTCAAGTATTCTTTTACAGGTTGGTACAGGCCACACTAGAGATTCAACCATTTTCAATCATTAAGTTTGGTAATTAATTAGTTGAATTGATGAATGAAAATTCTGAATATGAATGAATTGGTTACGATTCTGAACAAATGATTTTTATCGTGGAAAATTGATTGTTTATAAATTAATTATAGAAAATGCTTGTCATTTTAAAGAATTTCAATTTTTTAATTATTTTATCAATCTTCCACCAAAAGTACACTTTTGAATTTTATTTCAGATTTTTAAAATGTAGAGTAGCATTTCGTTGAAGAAAAAATAGCAGAAGGACTTTCAATATCCTTAAGGATATCTAAGTGTCTTTTACAGTTTGGTGTAGACCATACCATAGACTCAACCATTTGCAATCATTAAATTTGTCAATTAAATCGCGTGAGAAATATTTAAAGAAAAATCATGAATATTTAGCGCCATTCAAATTACATTTAGCACAGAATTTTTATGCTCAAATATTCATTGTTTATAAACAAATAATGTAAATTGTTTAAACTTTCGAAAAGCTAATTTTTTAGGTATGAAATCGATTTCTGTTAAAATTCTGAATATGAATAAATTTGTTATAATTCCGAACACGTGATTTTTACGGTGAAAAATTGATAGTTTATAAATTAATTATAAAAAATGCTTGTTATTTTCAAAAATTGCAGTTTTTTAATTATTTCATCAAACTTCCACCAAAAGTAAACTTTGGATTTTTTTTCAGATTTTTAAAATGTTTTTTAATGGTTCATATCGAGATTCAAGTTCAGATCTGCGAAGTTTAAATAGTAAAAACATTGTAAAGTGTCTGGAAATTTAGGGTCAAATGGAGCTCAAATGAGAGCTCTGATGTTTGTCTACAAAAGTAGAGTAGCATTTCGTTGAAGAAAAAATAGCAGAAGGACTTTCAATATCCTTAAGGATATCTAAGTGTCTTTTACAGTTTGGTGTAGACCCCACTATAGATTCAACCATTTGCAATAATTAAATTTATCAATTAAACTGCGTGAGAAATATTTAAAGAAAAATCATGAATATGTAGCGCCATTCAAATTACATTTAGCACAGAATTTTTATTTCCAAATATTCACTGTTTATAAATAAATAATGTAAATTGTTTAAACTTTCGAAAAACTAATTTTTTTAGGTATGAAATCGATTTCTGTTAAAATTCTGAATATGAATAAATTTGTTACGATTCCGCGCAAATGATTTTTACGGTGAAAAATTGATAGTTTATAAATTATTTATAGAGAATGCTCGTAATTTTCAAAAATTGCATTCTTCAAATCATTTCATCAATCCTCTAAAAGTAAACTTTCCAATTATTTCCAGCTTATTAAAATGTTTTCTAACGGTCTAAACTGCTCTCTAAAAGTACTTGGATATCCTCAACACCCGAATATTGCTCCAATTCTGAAATCCTCTCTCCCCAAAAGCCGCCTGAAATTGCGAATAAATCCAAGAAATGCAAAACACGAAATAAAAACTCAGAGAAATTGCGTCAGGTAACTGGTATTGCCCAGTGAGTCACTCTAAACCGAGGAAAACCGCCTCCTGATGAAGATAATAACACGAGTAGAGGTATGATGCCAACATTTTTTTCACCTCTCTGATTACAATAAAAAAAATGACAACTCACCATTCAATGCTGCGGTATCCCCTGAGACAACAGTGAATTGCCTTGAATGCTCCAACATTGGCGTACTCAGTCGTGACAACTTCCTTTGTAAACCTCAGGCCGCCAGGAAGATTATCAAATTTGTGTGCTGAACAGTACTCCTCGAGTTCATTATCACGAACGGGGGGTGGCCCCCCGGCGACTAGACAGAAGCCGGTGATTAACGAGATAACGAACAACCACCTGGTATCACTTCTCAACAGTGCCATCGTTCTCTTCATATTACTATTCATTAATAATTGTTTCTCCGCTAAATTAAAATTAAATCACTGTCACATATTTCGCAGTCACTCCGAGAGAGTTTAAAAATCCCCGAGGGTAATAAAAAATCTTTTATCTAGTATCTTCAGTTACAAACAAGAACACTTCACATTTTCCTCAAATTCAACTGCTGTATTTCGAATGTTTTATTTGTGTTCTCCTAACCTATCGCGCCGGGAGCGTAAGTTCTGCGGAGTAAATTTCAGCAAAAACTAATTTTTCAACAATATTTGTGCCCACGTCGGCAGTATCACCCCGAGTTGATGAATAATTGCACGGTTTTATGTCACGTCTAATGCGGGGAATTAAAAACCAATGAAAATTATTTAAAACGCGTGCAAATGACGGAGCAACAGTAGTCAACACTTCGAGTGTCGATGAACGACTGAATTGGGAATTGGCGGATTCAATGCTGAATGGCCGGTAGCGTGTTCCAACTTGTCCGATTCGTGTTTCTGCTCGTCACTGCTCGTGTTCCGGCGATTCCCCCCGACGAGCAGAGGTAACGCCTCATGTATTTCTGAGAAATTTGAAAAATCCCCGGCCAGCGCCATCTCTCGGAAAATACTGAGTTGTAGGGATGGGCGATGTTTTTAAAAACATGAATTATCGAAGAATCGGTATTTTTTAAAAACATCGAGGTTGTGAATGGATTTTTCTGAAAAAACATCGATTATTAAAAAAATCGATGTTTTTTTTCATCACAGGAAGATTGAGATTCGAGTGTTACAAACTTTGGCTCCCCAGCCGGGTATCGAACCCGGGTCGCTCACATGCCAATCCCATGCATTATATTTCATCAAAATTTTCAGATAGTTGAGATATTTTTTGATAAAACAATCAAAGAGCGATGAAACAACAATTTTCGTCTTTGTGGAAAATTCACTTTCACTAATTATTCGAATGGAAGAAAAAGGTTCAAATTGATTCAACTACAATTAAAAAGAATTATTTCGATCTCACTTTTAATGAATAAACTCGTGATATGAATATATATATTTTATAATTTTATGAAAAATTAATCATGACAGGAGAGAACATATGCAAACCTGTTATGAGCAACTGAAATGTTATTATTGTAATACTTTCGACTAAATTAATGATAATCAACAATAATGAGCTAAACGTGGTTCATGTAGACGACGAACTTGTTGAATACAGAGCCGATGGAAAAACCCACTTCAATAACTGGGGAATCGTTCAACGAAAATATAAATACCGAAACGTTGATAAAAGACGTACCTCGTGGAGCAAATGTCACGTTATTGCGACGAGAATATCAGCCCACAAAGGAACGAAGGGGTGAGAGGAGTAATAGAAATGAATAAAAGAAAAGCAATCTGTTAAATGTAAGAAAGGGATAATAAAAATCACAATAATGATAGAATTTCATTGTGTGGAAAATCTAAAACAATTAGTTGGAAAGATATTAATTCAATTCAAGAAAATAAAATAGACTAATACTATATTGTTTGCATTTTAATGACGACTCTGCAAAGAAGGCGATCCTACAATATATGGACAAATATCTACTCTTTTAAAAAGTTATTTGGGGAGTGAATTTATTGGGTTTATACCTTTTCATTTAAATTACTTCCTACACTATAAATAATATACAATGGAAAAAAATAAACAAAATGACCATTCGGAAGCATATTGCTAATTTATTAGCTAAAATAACTATACTATACGCAATACAGAAGCAATTTCCCACTTTTTTTTTGTTCACCGATTGGTTTTTTGCGCGGGAATAATAGTTTCTCCTTCGTCTCACCTCCTACATGCCCGCCCCGCCGTATATACCTTCATTCACCAATGATGGTAATTGATTATTTACTGTCCAGGGATAAGAATGATCCCCGAGGTGCCGACAATTCGATTGAAAACAACAAGACAAATAAAGAAGGATTTGAACGGCGCGCAATTATATCACACTCATGGACGATTACCTTCCCGGTAACACACGTGATACGAATAAGTTGAAAGGAGGTAACATCATCGTGGCCTTTATTCATGGGTAGAGTGCAGCCGTTTATCCGAGTACACCAGCATTATGCGCTTCGTCAAGCATTTTTTCCCCTCATTTTTATTTGCATTTTTTTTCCTCGGCAGTGCGTTCAAGGTATTATGAGTCGCAATCGCCGGGAGATTTCATGATTAGAAAATAGAAATACTTATGGCTGGTATTCATAAGTAGTTTTTTATTCTCAAGTAAGATCGGCTTACGCATTCGTTATCACCGTCTAGCGTTGTGGGATGAATGAGGATGGAGGTATGCTAAGACGATCTTTTTTAGAATGAAGAACGACTATGAATACCGGAGTATGGGCGGATTTACGGGAGTTGAGATAAGACTGGAGTGATAATAGTCTTCCGGACGAAGTTTTCTGGGGCAATTTGTTGAGCAATTATGGAGAGGTTTTCATTGTTTATTTTTACCGCATTTTTTTGTCTGTGAGAGATGGTGAATTAGTAATGCATAAGAGGGTTGAGATAATGATGTGGTGTTAAGGATATACAAGTACTTTGGCTGTTTTTGTCCAGTGAAATGGTTTTCTACTTTTATAGTCGAACATCAGAGCTTTCATTTAAAGTAGCTCGACCCTTACGGTAAATTCAAAGATTATTGACAACTGCAAAAAAATTGCAGAAAACTCGATTAGATTCGGAATTCTATTTTTTTTCTTAATTTAATTATCGTTTTGGTTATTCAAAGAAGAAATGTGTAAAAATCAGGATTTAACCCAGTGTCTTATGTGAAAATTAACATTTCCATTGTAATCAAAGATTAAAATCAAGAATTTTTTTGACACCTCATAAAAAATAATCCACCGTTTTGCAAACAAGTTTTATTATTTATTTATAAGAGGGAAATGTTTTGAAAATATCAATATTTTGCGAAATTTAACTTAGATAATTCTGACTGGGTATGAATTTTTTCAAATTTTTTCAAGGCAATTTAGTTGAAAAATTAAAAAACTGAAAATATCCAGAGATTTTACAATGATTTTATTATTTAAACTTTGCAGGTCTGAATCGCGATATTGAACCGTTAGAAAATATTTTAAAAATCTGAAAAAAAATTAGAAAGTTTACTTTAGGAGGAAGATCGATGAAATAATTTTAGAATTGCTTTTTTTTACAATTACGAGCAGTTTTTACGAATAATTTGTACACAATCAATTCTTCATATTTGGAATCGTAACACATTTATTCATATTCAGAATTTTAACAAAAATCGATTTCTTGCCTAAAAAAATTGGGTTTCCAATAGTTTAAACAATTTCAACTATTTGTTTACAAGCAACAAATGTTTGAAAAAATAATAATTCTGTGCAAAATATAATTTTAATGCCGTTGAAGATTCCTGATTTTCTGAAAATTTTCTGACGCAATTTACTTGCCAAATTGATGATTGCAGATGGTTGAATCTATAGTGTGGTCTATACAAAACTGCAAACGATACTTGGATATTCTTAAGGATGTCCTTACTTTCGCTGTTTTTGGCAGTTTTTTCTCCAGAGAAATGCTTTTTTAATTTTGTAGTCGAACATCAGAGCTTTCCTTTGAGCCCTATCTGTCTCTAAGTTTCCGAACATTTGACAATGATTTTATTATTTAAACTTTGCAAATCTGAATTTGAATCTCGATATTGAACCGTTAGAAAACATTTGAAAAATTTGAAAAAAAAATCGAGAGGTGACTTTTAAAAGAAGGTTGATGGAATAATTGAAAAATTGTAACTTAAAAATTACAAGAATTTTCTATGAACAATGAATTTTCCACAACAAAAATCATTTGTTTGGAATCGTAACAACTTTATTCATGTATTTATTCATGCCTACAAAAAAAAATTTTTGAAAGATTAACAAACTTGAATTATTTATTTATAAACAAAGAATATTAAAAAATAATAATTCTGTGCAAAATGTAATTTGAATGACGTTCAATATCCACGATTTTCTTCGAATTTCGCTTACGCAATTTAATTAACAAATATTATGATTGAAAATGGTTGAATCTATAGTGTGGATAAAAAATCCTCCGATATCCTTAATCCTCCGATAATTACCGGGCCAATATTATTCTTCGAACCGTCAACTATCCTATTCAATTTTCTTTTCTCTCCATTTTGTATATTCCCTTTTAGAAAAACGCCATTGAAAAAACTTGTTCAACAACTAGGCTAGTAACGATGCGCTAATTGGCTTCAGCGGTCAGCGGCAGGCTCTGGGTTCTCAGTAGAGAACAAAAAAAAACGTTCAAAATTTCCTTTGAACTCAGCTCCATATTTTTCCTGAGTTGAAATGATCGCAATTTATTTACAACGAATTCAACCCATTGCCGCCTCTTACAGTACCCCACTTGTCGCCGTTTTGTGCCTTCCTGGCGACACACTAATCCCTTGACACACCCCCCACTTCTCTCAGACCGAGACGATTCACGACGTTCGTGAAGCAAAGGGTTCAGGGATATCCTAGGACAATACCACCCAAAAGTTGGTCTCTATGGATTTCCGGAAAAATTCAAAATGACTTAATTTATTGCCGTTGACGAATTTGCGAGACAATTCAACGTAAATATTTAATCCCTCAAGTACGGCGTATGGACCTAAGCGAAAATGCATTACTCTTTTCAACATTAGATGATTTCGAAACTATGACAGATAATGAAATTAAACCGACGTCATTGGAAAACTGAATTGGAGAGGTTTAATTACATACAGGTTTCATAATTTTTTATCCATCAGAAGTTATCGAATATCAGTGATATGGAGGCCTCGTTAGAGTTGGCAGCAGAAGGGCCCCGTACGTGGGGGTTATCTCTGTCCACATACTGCAACACATATATGTAAAGTTTTTTTTTTATAGAAGAGTAAACCTGTAGGTTCGAAAGCATCCATAAAAATGTAATTTATTGCATTCTCATGAGTTATGGAGTTTTTCTATCCTCATATGTCGTGGATGAAGGCAACAATAACTGTTTTTTTATTTAAAGCATTCAAACCATTCGGTTTATTCTGCTAAAAAAAATTTATAATAATAATAACTATTAAAATATCGAGATCACAACAATAACTATTAAAATCAAGAAATTATTATAGCTCTCCCCCAATTATTACATTGGATATCTCCAGTCCAGCAATTTCACGAAATTTCTTTTTTTCCATCTGCAAATATACTGTTGTGCTTTTTTTATAACACTTGAGCAAGTAAAAAAAATTTTCAACCACCAAAAATTAACAGATACCGATTGCAAAAAATTATGCATCAATCTTAAAAAGAAATACAATTTTACTAAAATGATCATAATTAATTTTAAAATATTTAATAAACTCGAGGGCGTCTCCCGGCTAAAGTTTACACACTATAGAAAATGCTGTTCACAGAACTTTTTTTTATACTAGTTTTTAAGGTTTGTAAATATTGTAAATACGGAGATCCTCATCGGGATCACAACAATAACTGTTAAAATCAAGAAATTATTATAGCTATTCCCCATTTGTTAGATTGGACATCTCCAGACCAGCAATTTCACGAAATTTCTTTTTTTCCCGCTGCAAATACTGTTGTGCTTTTTTTATAACACTTGAGCAAGTAAAAAAAATTTTCAAACACCAAAAATTAACAGATACCGATTGCAAAAAATTATGCATCAATCTCAAAAAGAAATACAATTTTACTAAAATGATCATAATTAATTTGAAAATATTTAATAAACTCGAGAGCCTCTCCCGGCTAAAGTTTACACACTATATAAAACGCTGTTCACAGAACTTTTTTTTTTATACTAGTTTTTAAGGTTTGTAAATATTGTAAATACGGACTTTTATTTTTGAACAAAAACTGGGTTAAACAAAAAAAAATTCACCGCATTTGGAATTGATCAGTCTACAACGGATTCATCGTTTAAGGATATCCAAGTGGCTTTTACAGTTTGGTACTGACCACACTATCGATTTAACCATTTTCAATCATCAAATTTGTCAATTAAGGACCGGGTGAATGATCTTTCGAACGTTATTTCGATTGTTTTTCCATCTTCATAATCTAAAATGTATCGCAATTTCCATTGGATTCTACATCACGCAGGGGTCCCTAAAAGATATAATTGTTCAATAAAAAAAGTAGAAAAAAAACTGAACATTTTCAAAGAGCGTTTTTAATAAAGATTAAGAAATAAGGCCGATAGAGAGGCAATAGTGAATGGATAATGTATCATGGTACCTAACGATCTGACAGCCATTGACTACTGTGACAAACGACGAGCTAGCAGCCATTAGATACATCAAATTATTCATTTCCAATTTCCTCTCTATTGGGTTTATTTCTCAATATTATTCAAAAACGCTCTTTGAAAATGTTCAACTTTTTTTCACCGTTTTTCTGTTTGCACAATCATAATTTTTGGAGATTTGGAGATTTTCCAGGGCTATTAAAACTGAATAGCAATTGGAGATCATTTCAGATTATCAAAATAAAATATAAAAAACAAACAAGATCACGTTCGAAAGATAACCCGCCCGGGCATTAAATTGCGTGAAAAAAATTGGACAACAATCATGAATACTCAACGTCATTCAAATTACATTTCGCATAGAATTATTTGTTTAAACATTCATTGTTTATAAATCAATAATTGAAACTATTTCAACTTTCGGAAATTATTTTTTTTACGTATGGAATCGATTTCTGATAAAATTTTGAATATAAATAAAGTTATTACGATTCCGAATAAATGTCTTTTATGGTGGAAAATTGATTATTTGTCAATCATTTATAAAACATGCGCGCAAATTAAAAAAAATGAAATTTTTACATTATTTCATCAGTTTTCTTCCAAAAGTAAACTTTCGATTTTTTTTTCCAGATTTTTAAAAAGATTTCTAATGGTTCAATGTCGAGATTCCAATTCAGACCTGCAAAGTTTAAATAATAAAATCACTGTAAAATATCTGGAAACTTACACTGAGAGAAATATCGACATAACATCGTAAAAATTATTCCTTGCATCAGATATCTCATCTCTTAAGGATAAAACACTTGGGATAAGAATTCCGCATAATGAATCAGACCGTGTAAGAATTCTGTGAAATGTTCATGACTTGAACACTAACACTTGGCAATAAAGTCATAATTTCTTGCCTCAAGAAACCGATTATTTCGTGTCAAACGATGAGAAAGTCAGTAAAAATACTAAAAGCGTCGATTCAGTGAATCATGGATCAGATACTTTCATACTGAACGAATACAGAATTTATACAGGGGAGAACCTTCAAATATTTCTAAAATATGACCATCTGTGGCTCTCAATCGCAATGAGTTTCAAGGAAAGGAAAATAATATCTTTTCCTTCTCTCAAACTTACTTTGTCTCTTCAGAAATATTATCGAATTTCCAGAAAAAATCATTTTTTCATTCAGCATCATCCTTCTTTAGCCGGAACAGCACCGATTACTTGTCTGAAACCCACCATGAATTGATCGAATATGCATGCGATGTTTTCTACTCAAGAAATTATTTGCAATTTTTCTTAAATGAACGCTTTGACCTTCGAGAAGAAAAGCATTGCTCTGGAGAAAATGTGGCCAAAGTACTTGGATATCCTTAAAGTAGTAGAAACATAACTCGAATTTTAAGGATTAATATCTAAAATAAATTCTCAATGGAAGGTAACATAAATTGAAACATTCTAGTTAAGTTACAGAAACATTCCACTCAATTGACTGACTAGTATCATTGATAATAATTCATTTAGGAGTGCCAAAATAACTCAGAGAAAATGAACTTTTCTACGTTAGGGAGGATATTACAATGCAGACAAAATAAAAACAAAAATTATATGCTCAATATGAGAATTATCCTCACTTTCAAACTTCTGTAATAAATAATTTCTGATTCTGCGAAAGAGGCAGCGTTGCGTCGATTGAACGCATGGCCATGCCATGGTAAGGGAAATATATTGTCGAACATACAAGGTTGCCACTGATCGAAACACTAGTCAAACGAGAGACTATTATTTCAAATAATAGTAATAATAATAATAATAATAATAATAATAATAATTTGATGAATTCATTTCTTACACTCATTAAAGTTAGAATTCATGTAAAAAATTATCAATAAAGAGTCATTATTTTTTGAGCATTTCAAATTTATTGTTCCCTGTTACATTCAATAACTCAACTGGAATCTATTCGAACTATATTAAACCAGCCTGAGTTACTCTGCAAAGTTACATTATTTTCATATCGTACAGATCTCAAACCCATATATCGAACTTGCGTGTTAAAAACAAACGTTTCATGTTCCTAAAGTCACCCACACGAACAATCAATAAAACAGTAATTTCTTTCCACACATAAAGAGATATTTCGTTCCATTAAGGATAATCGGGCGAGCTGGGAGAGTTGGAAAAAAAGCAGCCATTTTTTTACGTATTCTTTAAATGATGGAAAAGGCGTGTGAAAAGTTTCAGACTGCTGGGGAGCATGGTTGATTTATTATGGATTTTTGAATAAGTGGTCATTTAACCCGTGATCTTATGGAAATCACCAAAAAAACTGCAAAATCCAAGGAAAAAATGCAACCAAAGTCATGAAACTTTAGACACATTTAGAACATGTGATCAATGATTTGTTGAGTGAAAAAGATTGTCCCCTAGGACCATTGTTTATTAATAATGGCGAAAAAAGTGCTGAAATAGAAATTTCTGCGCACGCAACCCAAACGAGCAGCAACGTCCGAAGAACCGATCGGGTGGGGGTAGCGCGGTCAATTTAAACGTCTCTTGAGAGAGCGATGAAGCGTTGTGATTGGAGCTTCTTCGAGCCAGTGGTACCAGCTCCTGGTGAAAAAAAAACTACCGCCGATGTTGCCACTTTTTCGCATGGATTAATATTTTAGCATTTATTAAAAAAAAACAATCTGAAAACCATTCAATGCGTGGAACAGATACAAATAAATTTGATTAGCTCCACAAATAATTTTTAACCGGAGATAATCCCTAATATTGCCTGAATTTTGAATCTGAATGGGAAAATTTTTTTGTTCATAATTTTCTATTCAAAATTAGATCGTCCATCTATAGGGCAGTGTCCACCTACTGGGTAGCTTACCCTATATCGATATAAGCGGAACGGATGTTTCACTGGTGCGATGTTGGAGGCGAAGCCCAAGGCGACGCCGAAGGCTGCCAATCACACAAGTTGAAAAATCCCCGTCGGACATGTGCCGAATTATATTTTTTGTCAGTGATGTTACGTTCAGCGAGTGGCAAACTGTTCTTTTTTTCGTTTACAAGTCAACGAAATAGTACATTTCGACACTAGGTCGTGAGAAACTTTTCTGGCGTAATTTTGTAATCATATGAGGTAGAAAAGTAAAAAAAAAATATATATACAAAATAAATAAAAAAATAAAAAAAAATAAAAATTTTAAATATTTGGAACATATTTTCTTGAGCCAAGTAAGCTTTCTTCAATCGGTTAATTCTCCCATTTCAACTCACGGGGCCCGAGAAAGGTTTCACGCGGTAAAGTATTCTTGTACCCAAGTATTATTTTGTCGCAAATGAAAACACTAAAATCGCGTACAAGAATGGTCAATTCTCAAGTCTTTATCGTTTTCACGATTTTTTTATGCACCTCTAATGTTTCGATATGTAATATATTCATGAAGTAGCGCGGAACGATAGTCATAAATGCGAAATTATTCGAGTTTCGTGAAGCGCAAACATTCTGAGATTTCAGCAATTGAAAATAATGTACTTCTCTCAACTAAATATGGTCTACATATTGAGAAATTTTCCTCTCAGCGCAGATGATCGTTCTGCAAACTGAAAGGATTCTCAACAAAAGAAGTCTCTTGACATTTCCTCTCAAAATAATTCATGTTGAGGCATGTCGAACAAACCATGTATTCAACAACGTACGAGGAATGGCCTCGTTACCTCTTCCATACTGAAACGCCACTGATGACGAAAAAAAATTATTGATCCTTCCAACCCCAATTATACCCCAATCCTTCCGCCACAAATAACGAAACGATCACCAGAAACGTAATTCCAACGACACCTTCAAAACCTCTCCCCAAACAATCCACTTTCCTTCACAAATGCGGAAAAAAAATCTCGATATTTCCTTTCACTCTATGTATCAGTTACCCGATACAACTGAAGGAAAATATCGCTGGAAAGGTCATCGAGGTCAGCACACGATACGTTAAGCTCCACTGCTTTCGGAGAATACGAAAATTGAGTAACAACAGTAGCCCGAAGATAATGAACAAGAAATCCGATAAATTAGACACGTGTGATATCCGCTCCTCGCAGCAATCACACCAAAGAGGCTATCCTCTTTGGATCATACTTTCTAGCAACGTTCTAAGGCCAATGCGTCATCAGAGCATCATTACACTCCAACTTACCCGCGACCTAGTTAAGGATATCCAAGTAGTTCAGGCCATTTTTTCTGGGGGAAATCCTCGTCAGAGTTTATAGATTGGACCAAGAGTATTTTTAGACGCAATATCAACTTCGGTATTGACGCAATATCAATCATTCTCCCGAAAAAATGTTCGAAACAGTATTTTTCCGGCCTGTTGCGATGGGGTTTTTTACTCGTGTGGCGTTGGCCTCCGAGCCGTAGGCGAGGACTGGCCAACCACACGAGTAAAAAAACCCCATCGCAACAGCCCAGGAACAATATTTTTCTGTAGTGATTTTCAAGTTTTCGAGTTTGGGAAGTATGTAATACCAATTCCCAGACGAGAAATCGTGACAAGCAGTACAGGAAACATTTTTTCGGTAGAATTATTTTTGAAAAAGGGAAATTTAACACATAGCGTCCATAAGAGCTGCATACTCCCACCTTCAATCCAATAGTTCATAGTAGAAATGCAAATGCATCACATGACCCGTCATATGACGGTCATGTGACCGTCATCGACTTCATTGACGAGGCATTCATGACGGCTGTCACAATTCCCCCTTCCCCTTCTGTGACCGTCACAATTTGTCAAGAAAAAATGACAGTCATTTTTCATCTATATAGATGAAACTTTATTTTTTTCTCGGTCAAATTTCAGTTGAATTCCTTTTGTATTGGCCTAATCCGCATTTTGAAATGGAAATCACGTTTTTTTTCCATCCATATAGATGAAACTATTTTATTTTATTCATGACCGTCACAAATTGGAAATTAGTTATGACCGTCATTATGCAACTATATAGATGGTTTGATAATAATTTGGTTACAAATGATTTGTGACAATCATTTGTAGTTGGAAAATTTGTGCGTCACATGACCGTCATTTTTTGGTCATATGACGTCATCTTGCATCTCTAGTTCATAGTCGTATGGGAAATGGAACCCCTGTGTCCATATGAACTTTTAGAATTGTGTTTTCTTCTGCAATTATTATTTTTTATTCATTAAATTACTTCATTGACTCAACAATGCGACAATCGAGTCGATAACGTAATTTCATAGATAGAAATTAATAATTGTAGGAGAAAACACAATTCTAAGATTTGATATAGACAAAGGGGTTCCGTCTCCCCTTAAGGAATTTATGGCGTTGTCTCAAGAGAAAAAAAGAATCAAGATATTGATATTTTTTTGTAAATACGTTCTTTTGTGTATTAAGGAATCACGTGCAAAATCTCAGATAGCCTAGGAGAAGGACAACAACGGAAATAATTTTTGAAGTTGCTATTTATGTATGCAGTTGAATGGGGCATCGATAATTTCAGCAGTGTTCCCATGTTGCCGACAGGTCGATAATGTAGGGAAAACGCTGAAATTATCGATGCCCCATTTAATCTCATGCATAAATTGCAACTTTATAAATTATTTTCGTTGTTGTCTTTCTCCGAGGCTATCTGAGATTTTGCACGTGGTTTCTTTATACATAAAAGAACGTATTTACAAAAAATTATCAATATCTTGACTGTTTTTTTTCTCTGAAGACAACGCTATAAATTCCTCAAGGGGTAACAGAGTGGTGCTAATTTTCCAAATTTTTGAACAAATTTCCTGCCGAAAGTTATTGATATTTTTACAAATCGAAGCACATTAATCTCCAAGAGAAGATTATGAAGATCAATATGCTTTGGGTTCGAAAAATATTAATAACTTTGAGCAGGAAATTTGTTTGAAAATTTCCGGGGAACGTTGGCCTTTTGTTACTCCTTAAGGTGTTTTGTGTGTAGATCACCGGGGGTGAAACGGAAGGGGAGTCTTATTCGCGATCGCAACATAGATGAGCCATCAAGAGGTCTCTAAACTAACTACTCTTGGGGGCCAACCAATGAGATCACCTACAGGTGTCAAATAATTTTGATTGGATGTTTTTCTAATTATTGAAATAATATTAAGAGATTTATGGGGTAATCAAGGAGGGGTCGAAAAAAAGTCAAGAAATTGATTTTTTTTTTAATACATTTTTTGTTTTTTTCAAAAGTTCTGCGCAAAATCACAGATGGCCTAGGAGAATGGGCGAAACACTGGAATTTTTCTAAAAAATGCATTTTAGCACGGGCTCTTATGGGAATTCGAAAAAAAAATATTAAAAATAGAAAAAAAAGTCATGGAGGAACATAAAAAAAATAATCCAAGGGGCCTATGAGAATTGTTTAAAAGGGATAATTAAAACATTCAAAAATAGGAATTCTGCGTGCGCAACTTGGAATAGCGACAACATCGAGATTAGAAATCGTGGAGGGGTAAGCACGACAAATACGAATGGAGTTGTGATGATACACTTCGTTATGGGTAGGAACAGGTGAGTGAATCAGTGCTGCCAACTTGTATCTCGACCGGCACAACGTTGTCACTATTTCGATCCATATTAATGATTTTCCAATTATCCAAAAGACAACTAATTAGAAAATTAAAAGAAGGCCTGAAATATATGGGAACAAATAGAAAAATTATTAAAAAAATATTTCGAACACAAAAATGGTCGAAAGAGATTGAAAATTTGTCATTGAAATATCGTTTTTTTGTTCAGCGATTGGTTTCCTGCGAGAGAACAATAGATTCCCCTCCGTTTCACCGCCTATTTGCTCATCCCGTCATAAATATCTTAAGGATGTCTATACAAAATCACAAGTACTTAAAAAAAAAGATTTTTTTCAACTGAGAGATGAAGATATTCCCTTCACTTTGATACAAATTTCAATCCACCAACACATGTTCATTATTTAGAAATGAAATAGACAAAATGCACCAAATGCATGCGCTAACATGCGCTTATATGGGATAGAATCATTCAAATATTTCCTCTTTTTGCCCGGGTACTCTAGATTTTTCTCTGGCCATTGGATTCAGTATGATTTTACACATTACCATCTATTTTATTTTTAGAGTCTTCTAGTGGGTGAATTATCAATTTGAACATAAATTTCACAAGAGCCCGTGTATAACGAAAAATTAATTTATTCATGTCTGCCGAGACTATTGCGATTAATTTTTTTTAACGTTAGAAAAGTTATTTTTATTTTCTGCTGTTAGCCGAAAAAATTACAGAATTTTGCTTGACTATGAAAATAACCACATTTACTTGAAATTTACTTGAAACTCAATTACTGAATTAATTAATTTTACTGAATTAAATTTACTTGAAAAGGAAATCTAAAAAAGTTCACGGAATATTCATAGATAATTCAATTGTGGTTATTACATTCAATATGAATTCCAGATGAACGTCATTATTTACCTTTTTCGCACGAGACGTCGTAAACAACCCCAGAAGGCATGCCTACATGCACCCCAATCCACCGCAACTAAAACATTGCTTTTATTATCCTCAATTCCGGAATTTTCGACCTGGTCATTTTTCTTTTTTACGCAGATAGCGATCCTCGAGGACAGATGAGACGGAGAAGTCCTGCAACAAAGCAGCAGCGAACAGCAAGGGGGGGAAACCCAGGTGGATTCACTGTAGGGTCCTCTCCCCCTCTTTTTTTACAATGCACAACCCCTCTTATGGGTTCGTGACCATGCTGCGCCATTCGAGGGGGGTTGTACATCGTAGTAAGACAGAGGGAGCGAGAATAACCGAGGGTATACGAAATTCAAAGGCAACAGAGGTAGACCGCTGCACGTCCCCCCCCCTCTACACGTCTCGCAAGAATAGAGTTCTCTCTACTACGGTCTCTCCAGTACTTAGTCAGACGCCGCATCGTATACTTCGTTCTTTTAGGATCAACATTGGCAGTTATTATTTTTTAATATTTATCGCTCGTGTTATCGTCGCTTCAATTGTGCAAGTTATCCTTCGACATTTTAATGTGGATGTTTTGTCAGTTTGAATGAGTGTTGGATTCTAGTTGGGGTCATGTGAGAGGGGAGATTATATATGAACAATGGGATGTCATCGTGGAGGGCGCAATCGGTGGTTGGATACATTTTCTCGTGATTTTTGAATGGAAGTTTTTCGTTTTTTGAGGAGTTTTGATAAGGTAATATTGGATTATGGGGTTTAAAAGTAAGAAACACCTTTTGTCTATGTGAACACTTTAATTGAAAAATCTCAAAGACTACACAGTCAAGAGGCACTTCACAGTATGAATATCTACGAGAGATTAAAAAATAGTTGCTAGTAAGGCCCAGGGTTAATATAGACCTAGGAGGGCAATATAATTTCCACCCCCTAAAGAAACGCTCGGTCGCCAGGTGTATTTGCGGGAAAAACCCATCAGTAAAAGTCCCGAAAGGACTTTTCCCCATTTTACAATCTCAAGGAGGACCCCACAGCAATATGAAGCAATAAACCTTTCTTTAACATAAAATAACTTGGTAGAGTGAATTTTGGTCTCGGGGAAATCCAACAGGTAATTATCGGTTTTTATTCATATTACTAAAATACTAAAATTCAGTTTTCATTTCGTGTTACGAAAATAATGACAATGCTAATGAATTTAAATAGAGAATCGCGTGTATAACATTTTTATTGGGTTTTCTGATATCTACTTCGGAATGGAATTTCATCATTTAGTTGATAAAATCCAGATTAACTTTGGAGTAGTAAAGGTGCGGGTTGACCCAGTCCAATTATTTTCTTGTTTATCACGAGTGATAAAGATCAACGTCAGCCCACGTGGCCCCCCGGCAAAAGCCCAAACAAAACCCGCATCTCAATAAACTGCAAGCCAACATCATAATTTCAAAGTGTAACAAGCACATACCTGTGATGTGATTTCCTATTTCACACGACGAGAGACCACTCATGACTTATGAGTAATTTTAGCGTTGTGTACACATTAGTGACGTAATGTTTGAGCTCCGGCGTTTTCATCCTGTCAAGAGTTGTTATTTTTCCATCGAAAACTGTATTTCCTTGTATCACTTCGAGTCTCTCGAGTCGTCATTGACGATTTGATCCACACGGGGGATTAAAAATATCCGCAAGAGAGATTAAGCCCGAGATCTTAATACACTCTGGTCATCCTCATGTCTGTTTTGGTTTATACACCAGGGAAAATCAAACATACATTCGCGGTATTTGAGGATGAGAATGCGCAATGGATTGAGTGGATGGAGAGAATGATTTTCATTGAAAACCATTCGAAGTTGTGATAACCACGCGAAGCGTGCCTAAAAAATAGCTGTTTAGGCACGCTTTGCGTGCCTAAAACGTCCCTTTTCCGCACACTGTGATGAAAAATATCGTTCGATACTCGTGGGAAAAGTGTTTTTTGGCTCGTGGGAGGTTTATAGCACGAGCCGAAGGCGAGTGGCTATAAAAACGAGTGCGGAAAAGTGTTTTTTCGCGAGTGCGAAAAACACTTTTCCGCACTCGTAACGAAATATGCTAGTATGCCACACGGCGATAAAAGTATTATCTGACAAATGTGATTATAAAGCCACATTCGCCAGATAATACTTTTATCACCTGATGATATAATCTACTATTATGCCACTCAGGCCTGAAACCGGCTGGATTACACACTCGACGCTTCGCGTCTCGTGTCTAATTCAGCCGGTTTCAGGCTTCGTGACATAAAATTTTGTTCAGTACTTGTTGGGAAATTTCGTCCTTAACGTGTGTGGTTACATCACTCGCCTTCGGCTCATGCTGTAAACCCCACACACGTTAAAGACGAAATTGCCCCACACGTGCTGAAATATACTATTTGACACTGCCGCTACGTTCACCTCGTACCGGAATAGTATATTTCGGAACGAGTGCAAAAAAGTGTTTTTTGGCGAGTGGGAGGTTTATATCACGAGCCGAAGGCGAGTGATATAATCCCACGAGCTAAAAAACATTTTTTCACGAGTTACGAACAATATTTTTCATCACAATGTGGCGGAAATTGGACTTTTAGGCACGCGGAGCGTGCCGAAAAGTTCACTTTTCGTCGCAGCGTGATGAAAATTGCCTTTTCGTTTACTCGGATCACTGTAAAAATAGTATTTTTCCGGCCTGTTGCGATGGGGTTTTTTACTCGTGTGGCGTTGGCCTCCGAGCCGTAGGCGAGGACTGGCCAACCACACGAGTAAAAAAACCCCATCGCAACAGCCCTGGAACAATAGTTTTCTGTAGTGATTTTCAAGTTTTCGAGTTTGGGAAATATCTAATACCAATTCCCAGACGAGAAATCGTGAGAAGCAGTACAGAAATAATACTTTTATCGCCGCCTGACATACGATATACTGAAAACCGCCGCGATCTAACCGCGCGAAGCGAGGTTAGAAATGCGGTTCGTCGGGCCTGTGCCATAAGTGAAATTACCACATCGGATATTGAAATAGTTTAGCATACACTGTTGAAGATTTACTCCTGGAATTTCAAGCAAAAAATTTTGAGATTTTTAACAACGACTAGTGTGGATGTCCTAGATTTCGCATAGGCAATTCCCATGGAAATAACACGTTTGATAACTGGGCCTTTTAGATGGCTGATAGCAGGGACCTGAAGCTCCTCGTGGAACGATATTAGAACCGGAAATTAGTATATCTGGTTTTTTTAATTAAATATTTGTATTCTGTATTGGCATACTCGGAAATTAGGGTGAAGTCTATTAAGACCATATGTCAGTGAATATAATTGAATATAAAATTATTGTTTCGATTGTTTCTTTTTGTAAAATGTTGAGTGTTTCGGCCATTATATTCGATCAGATAGAGGAAAGAACGGGAACAACAATGAGGAAATGATAAAATAAATAAAAATAAAGAAAACTCCGTGAAGCATGAAGTCACTGCACAATGCTTCGAATACACAAAGCATTCCTCTTCAGATGCACGAATTTATTTACTACCAGGGAAAAAAATGAAAAAACCATGGAAAAGCTACTGTCACACAGCCGGAGGAAATATACAAAGGAAAAAATTAATTTGACAAGGATTACTTCATCATCTATATAACGAAGAAAAATTGACATAAATTATTAAAAAATGGGAAAATTCAGACA
The DNA here is from genome assembly GCF_001412515.2 of Diachasma alloeum. Lineage (NCBI taxonomy): Eukaryota > Metazoa > Arthropoda > Insecta > Hymenoptera > Braconidae > Diachasma > Diachasma alloeum. The sequence continues at coordinate 1,290,711 of NW_021680371.1, read as the reverse complement.
ATACTCGATTCTGAATTTTCAATCCATTTAAAATTCGATTAAAAATGATGTGCAATTTTCACAATGAGGTTGATAATTTTTTTTAGCAACTTTAATATTAAAAAAATTTACAAAATATATATTTTTTTTAATTCGAGATTTTTTACCATTTTTGATTTAAAAAAAATATACAAAAGAATATATATTAAAAAAAAAATTAAAGTTCCTAAAAAATTCAAACAGTGCAGGGGCGAGAGGGGTAAAATGAACCGTTGAAATTCAATGATTTTTCTCCATTTGAAAGGTATTCTTTTAGGCCTTGAATGAAACTTGATAATTTCACTCTAGAAAATTCACTCTAGAAAATTTTTGACTCAAATTTCCCGTATACTTCTTAGAAATTTTCAAGGAATTGCGGAATTGAGTATTCAAAATTTGATGAAAAATTCAATGAAAGCATTTCATTTCAATTATTTCAGTTTTCTCTCTCTTTTTTTTTCATTTAAAGTCGCATCAACAGCTAGTTTCTTAGGGACTTTTGAAATTTGGTGCATTTACATTTACTTGAATTTTGTACAACTGTTTCATGATTAGGGGAGGATGGGGTAAAATGGACACTTTGGACTTTTTTAAAATTACTCATAACTCAGAGATAAATTCATCAATTGAGCTCAGTTTAGGCTCATTACAAAGGGAAAGAAATGTTCTTTGCGTTGAAAAAAAAAACTATTGAATTTCGTCAACATTTCAAGCTGCTTTAATATTTGAAAAAAAGTAAAAAGTGTCCAAATTATATTAGATGGTATATGTTCATAAGTTTCATTAGTTTCAACACTTTTTTAATAATTTTCATCACGCTGTGACGAAAAGTGATCAAAAATATTGTTCGTAACTCGTGAAAAAATGTTTTTTAGCTCGTGGGATTGTATCACTCACCTTCGGCTCGTGATATAAACCTCCCACTCGTCAAAAAACCCTTTAATATACTATTCTTTATCGTTTAGGTCCTTTTATCCTTTTTCGATTTCTTTCTGGGTGTTCAAGTTTCTTCTTTCGTTGGAGTATGTTGGGCAGTTTATCAGGGCGTGCTTTTTCGCTTTATTTTTTACACTTATTCCTTATGTTCTTTTTCCAATTTCAGTTGTTTATATTGACATTTAATTCTTGATCTTTTTATCTTTATTCACCAAGTCAAATGGTACGTAGGAAATAATAAAAATGAACAAGTTTATCCCCCTGTTGTCAGAGGGGAGAAACTCTATCCCTTTATTAAGTCAATAGAATAAAAAACGGAAAATGTAGCGGGGGGTTGTCTCGTCCCAACACCGCCCCAAAATTATTGATTTTTTTTGTTGCTCCTCGTCACTTTCATCATTCACGTGGTACGGACAGGTGCGTAGGGGGTGGAAATGAATCATACGTGTGTTGATATTAATCAAACGGGTGCATTGTTTCTACTGGGGAATCAACAACAGCATGGTTTACACGCTACGTCAACCACCGAACTCTTCGAGTTGTACTGGATAGACGTGTGGACTCTATAAATCGTGGTTGTAATAATATTTGAACGTTACCACGTTTATTTCCGACGGTTTTCGGAGTGAGAAACACACCCGTCAGACGTTTCTCTTCATGTCAGCATTCCATGTACAAATTTGAATTTCCAACGTTTTCATTAGTCATGTATTTCACTTGTTAATTTGTTCTGTCATTAAGGAAACTATTCGTTCGTATCTTTCGTTGATCGTTGCCTTGACGATAAGAATTCTCCCAAAACTTTCAATCAATGATGGATAATAGTTTTTAATTTACGGACGGAGTTGAACGAACTCTCAGGAAGATGGGGGAAAAAATCCTTTAATTGGGTTTCTTGCGACTTAATGAAGGAAAATAGACCTTTTCCCTTGTAGAGACCGGAAATTTCCATGGCTCCATTGGTGTAACGATCGACCCCAATTTCTTAGTTTGCGATAGAGCTAAGTTCAGTTTTCGGTGCGGCCCTTGATTTCAACACGGAATTCCAATTCAACGTTACGGCTTTTCGGTTTGTTTTATCAGTTTTAATTCTCCCTGTCGTCTTATCGATGCCTTGGACGTGTATCTTATCGGTAGATCCCGTTATCCTGATAAGACTGACATTTTCTACACGAAGAGAATTAAATAATAAACATTATCATGCCTTAGGAGAGATTACTATGGTGACATAGTAAAATGATTTTTACCTACGCGGAGCGAATTAACTAGTAAACATTACCATGGTCATAGGAGAGATTACTATGGGAACATAGTAAAAGGATTTTCAACTATTCCTACATAGTAATCTTTACTATGTCACATACACGGAGCGAATTAAATAGTAGACATTACCATGGCTATAGGAGAGATTACTATGGGAACATAGTAAAAGGATTTTCAACTATTCCTACATAGTAATCCTTACTATGTAACATACACGGAGCGAATTAAATACTAAACATTACCATGGCTATAGAAGAGATTACTATGGTAACATAGTAAGAGGATTTTTAACTATCCCTACATAGTAATCTTTACTATGTCACATACACGGAGCGAATTAAATAGTAGACATTACCATGGCTATAGGAGAGATTACTATGGTAACATAGTAAAAGGATTTTCAACTATCCCTACATAGTAACTATGTCACATGGTAATACTTACTATGTCCCATGGTAATACTTTCTATGTTCCATAGTAATGTTTACTATATTACATGGGAGTGCCTACCATGGCCATAGAAATAGTTACTATACGAATGGAAAATGATCCTATGAACATAGGAAGTATCTCTAAAATAACCGGTTGAAATTCGCGATTGCCTGTTGATGCGATCATAAACTCAAGACGCTTAAGGGGTCTCCGCAGTACTTTTGGGTAAAATATGACAATGTGCTTGCGAATTAAATATATCATATAGTAATCAAAAATGTTAAAAAGGTATTTGTAAAAGCAATTCTAACTACTTTTATGGTTCCGTTCGTGTTTAATTAATTACTCAAATTGCGCCTTATACGCAACCTTTATGGACGCTACTTTGTCCCATATCCCTCACACTGTTTACAATGTGCTAGCCAGCAAAGGAAGCTAAATTGTTCTATATTAAGCCCTAAACAATATGGGCACGAAATCCCATTGGGTTTTATCGTTGATTTGTTCAATAAATTAATTATAAAAATACTATGGCGATGTCTATCATTATCCAACATACGCCATGTTTGATGTCCCGTCTCTCTCGAAACTAACCTCACTAACTTGACTATTTCACACTCCCTCACCTGCGCGCCCATCACAACTGCGGACCCCTTAAGGCTTAAACTCTTAAAAAAAATTGAACGAATGAAACACTTGATTTGAAATTTTCCTATTCAATTCTACAATATTTTTGCTCGGAATTTATAGATTTATTTAAATAACAACGCTTCAATCATATGGAATAACTAGTGCATTCATTAGAAGTAGATAATCAATTAGAAATAAATAAACAATTTATCTGATGGTGAACAAACAGCGAATTATTACACATTAATAAATGCTTTTCCTTTGCTATCTAAACAACGATTCCATTATTAACTAAAAAAGTCTTTACTTGTATGAAGATAGCATTTGTTTACATTCGTAAAACTATTTATTTGATATGCATAAAAATACAACTGCAAATTTAATTTAAGTTTTAATGGGCTTTATTAAGAGCCCATAATTTCTCTTTTCGATGGTGCTTACAAGAAAATTCGCGTTCTGGAATTAATTATATTACTGTGTCTAACATTGATCTACTCATATTTCATCCCTCGATGGTATATCACTTTTTTAAATAATGTTATTATGGCTTATAGGACATTTTATGTAACATAGAGAGCTTTACTATGTTAACATAGTAATTATTACTATGCCCATAGTACCTATTACTATTGAGGAGCTTACTATGCCCCATAGTAACCATTACGATGTTTCATGGCACCCATCACCATGTCCATAGTAATACTATATGCTATAACGTTTACTATGTGCGGATTCCGACATAGTAATCATTACTATTTTATTTTCTCCGTGTAAATAAAACCTAGGGTGGAGATGATGAGTTTTTTCTTCTACATTTCAAGTTATTTTCTTGGCACTGAAATGTCACAGGTTTAGGGGTAAAAATCGGGTGAGAAAGTCTTGAATAAATTAAGTGGTTTCGCGGTCTCGGCGGACTCTCCCGAAATAGCGCATTTTAGCATTCTCCAATCGTCCACCATCCAGAGGCTCCCTTGCGTGTGTGGTTACGCCCACGGGTGTTATTAAAAAAAAAAAGAGAGAAAAGACTACGAAAAATCGTTAGAGGGTGAAAGAGGTGAGCCTTTTAATGTGGAACAGTGGAGGGGGTGGTGGCGATTAAAAGATTATGCCGAGGAGCGGGAGGAAAATCGTTCAACTCGGTCGATGAGAGATTCTACAAGATTTTGTAGGTCATCGCGATAAATCGTGGGGATTGGAGTTTCGAGGATGTTTACATTTTTTTTTCTTCCTCTTCACAAATCAAGCTCCTCACGTTGGAGGGAAGTTCTTTTTTTCTGCCGTGGATGACGAACAGAGAAAACAAACTTTGCTGGTGATTTTGAAAAATTGGCGGCGGCTGCTTTGACGAAACTAATGAACTGCGGCTATTTGTCTTTTATGTGGAACTAGATAAAACAATTTTGCTTGGATTTTTGTGATGGGAAAACATCTCAAAATAGCGATTTTGCGGCGATCTTTCGATTGTTGAGTTTGATCTAGGAGGAAGGAAATATTGGATTTGTTCTTCTTTAATTTTTATAAGTCATTAAAAATTAACAAGTTGCAGGCGGGATGAAATGCTGGGAATAAGTACTGTAAGAAATTTACCTGGAATTTCAAGCAAAACATCTTAAAATATTCAACTTCATCTTAAAATATAAAAATTATTATTTCTTATTCTTAAAATATTCAGTCCAAAAAAAAAATTCAATATTTAACTGAACCAGTTTGATGAAAATTTAATCTACGTTTTGAATTGCAATTTCACATGGTGATAAAAATGTTTGAAAATTATGAAAGTTCAGGTCAGTGTTATGCAGAATTTTCAACTAATGAACATGCGGCAATTTGTCTTTTACTAGGACTTTCATGAGATTTTCATGTTTCTACAACATCTTGGAATTGCAATTTTGCGGGAGATTTCTTGATTATTGAATGCATTCAATTAGGAAGAAAATATTGGATTTTTTGTTCTTTAATTTTTGTAAGTAATTGATAATGAAAAACTTGCAAGAGTACGGAACCCAAAAGAATATGTACTATAAGACATTTACCTGAAGCTGCGCGTAAAACATGTTGAAATACCCAACAGAAAAATTAATTTGAACTGAACCAGTCAGTTTGATGAAAGTTCAATCAAAATATTGGATTTTATTTTCACATAATAAATCTATTTGAAAATTATGAAGATTCAAGCATCTGCTGTGTTGAATTCTTAACTAATGAAGATACGGCAAGTGATCATTCCTGGATCTGAGAATTGCAATTTTGCGTGAGATTTTTTGATTGTCGGATATGATCAATTAGGGAAAAAATATTGGATTTTATAAGTAATTAAAAATTAACAAGTTGCAGATTTACTGAAGCGAACAGAATACGTACTACAAGAAATTTCCCTGGAATTGCAAGTAAAAAATCTTGAAACATTGAAAATAAATCAAAATTTGGAATTTGAATTTCACATAATTTTTCTGGTGAAGCATGACAAATTTTTCTGGTGCTACACAATAATTTTTCCAAATGTGCAAGTTATGTCATTTATGGTGCTAGCTCATGAATTTTTCTAAAAAAAATTTCTCAATGCATTCTTATATGTGCAATACATTTTTTGGGAAATACTGTATTGAACTTGTTGATCGGAATGAGAGGCGAATGGAAGGGAAAAGAGTTGAAGGATAATAAAGTTCAATGGATCCATGATGGGTCACTTCAATACTTTATCATGAAGTCTAGAGAGCAGTTGACAACTTGACGACGCAACCCCCCTCCTTAGCCTAAACAAATACCCAACTTGCGGCCTGTGGAGGTCTTCGTGAGGGAGTGGAGCTCGGAAAGTTCATCCAGCATATAATTAATCAATATTTATTCACGATTGATACAGTGAAAAAAAATTGATAAATTCCGTTTATATTGCCTCTCGAACACCAATAGCTTCTAAAAACTTTATCAATTACAGTCACTATTTTTGTTTTGCTTGTTTTTTTTTTCATCAATTTAAACGCTGTCAGTCTCTTACAGATGAAAATCGATGGGATAATTAAAATTTCAGATGAAGACAGAAGGGAAATTTCTCAGGACTTTGAAATGAATTGAATTTGAATGAATAAAAATGAATCATTCTTGAAGGCTGAAATAGAATCTTTAAGTGGATAAAAATGCTCATCAACTACGGTACTATTGATTCAAACGGGATAACTTCAGAATTCACACAGTTTTAATATTAGATATGCCACCGTATATGAAGCCAAGGGAACGAGTGCCTCAATCGCATTCAACGATATCCAATTAATTTTTACACGTTGATGCAGACCACACTATAGATTCAATCATTTTCGATCATGAAATTTGTCAATTAAATTGCGTGAGAAATTTTTTTTTTAATCATGAATATTCATGAATATTCACTCAAATTACATTTTGCACAGAATTATTATTTTTTTAAACATTCGTTGTTTATAAATACAAAATTGGAGTTGTTTGAACTTTTGGAAATTTCTTTTTTTGTAGGCATGAAATCCATTTCTGGGAAAATTCTGAATATGAATAAATTTGTTACGATTTTGAACAAGTGATTTTTATGGTAGAAAATTGATTGTTTATAAATTATTTAGAGAAAATGTTGGTAATTTTTAAAAATTGCAATTTTTTAATTATTTCATTAATCTTCCTTCGAAAATAAACTTTCTCATTTTTTTCAGATTTTTATAATATTTTGTAACGATTCAATATCGAGATTCTTAAATTCAGACCTACAAAGTTTAAATAATAAAAGTATTGTAAAATGTCCGGAAACTTACGGGGCTCAAATGAAAGCTCTGATGTTCTATTACAGAAATAAAAAAGCATTTCACTGGAGAAAAAACAGCCAAAGTACTTGGATATGCTCAATTAATAATGATTAAAAATTCAAGAATGAAATTAATAAATCAGTTGAAACTATGTGTAAACTACGAATAAATCGCGGCGAGAAAAAAAAATATGAGGTCAGTTGACTTTCCGAGTACTGGGTGGCTGAGTTTAAACGATAAGTCCTATTTTTGAAGCGCAAGAGACGAGAGAGCCTCAAGGTTCCCCCATCAAAGCTCAACCCCGCCAAGTGCCACTCATCTCATTTTTTTCCATTATTCCCATTTTTAACTGTCCTCCTCTATTTTCCTTTCATTCTTTCCGCTTTTCTTCTTACCTCATTTCTTATTGCACAGGGGAAATGAAAAATTTCACGTGAAATTTCAGATGCAGCAGTAATGAATGCCCACGTGGTGGTTGAGTTTCTCCTGGTATGGATGAGCCTGTCGTTAACGGTACCTGGAGAAGTTCTGGCGCTTGAATACCAGACAGGTGGCCTTTTATTATCAGATCGTGATCTAAAACCACGGAGATGTCAGTACAGCAAAATATCAGGGATGCTGCAGGCGAAATGCGCGGAATTGAACCTCAATGAAATTCCCAAGAGTCTACGGACAGACGTCGAGGTATGACTTTGAAGTTGTTGAATAGATGTTAAAACATTCCTCGAGAGATTTCATATAAAATTCGTCTTGATGCTCATGGATGCACAACTCATTTCTATCTCCATTAATTTCTGACGAGGATGAATAAAAATTTCCATGAACAAACAGAAAAATCGTGATGTTCGCAGAGTTTGTAACTAACAAGAAGACAGCCTCATTTTGAATGTTTACCGTTGAAATTTTCCCCCAGCCTTTCAATTATCCCGTCCAACCCACTTCCATGTTCCCTTGGAGAAGACTTCGGAGTTCTGCTATGAATTTAAATCAGGGGAAATCACGTGAAAAATGAGACTCATGGAAGAATCCAATTATCTCGAAAACCACAAGAGATTCATTTGCGAGCACTACATTAGTAGAAAGTGCAGAAAATTACGGATGTCGCGAGTTACCTGCAATGCATTTCTCAGGGAGTAATACTGTATAGTATTCAAAAATTGGATTCACTGCAAATTTTTCGGTGGAAGTATGGGTTTTTCCACTAATTTATTCAACAATTCCTCGTGGAAGAACACTGCGTAATATTTTATGAGTAGAGTAACTGCATATTTTTTTATTGAAGTATGGTATATTCTGCTAATCTATAAATTAACAATTTCTTTTCGCATGGATTCAATTGTTCATTACGATATTTTCCTTATGAGTCAAATGATAAAATACATTCTAGATGATGTTGATAGTCTAATTAATAAAATAAATAAATACGAAAGTAAATAATAGTACTTTGGCTATTTTTTCATAAATTGATAAAATTAATTTAATGCTGTTAATTGTTCAATACTGTTAATGAATATGTATGAGCAAACAACATTAAAATTGAATAATTGATAAAATTCAGCGGACTTGCCCTAACATCATAAGAAGAGGACCAGCTCCTTACTTTTAGATGAAAAGTGTGAGGAGATATAATGGACCCAATCGGAAGCAAAAATCAAGGATTCCTTCTAAATCACAAAACCGTCGATATGTTAGCAATTTCTCATAGAATATTCCACTTTAAAAAAATCCAGTGTAACGATTTCTGAAGACTCTATTCCGCTTATCAAGTAATGTAATATTATGTCTATGTATATTTTTTCATGTACTGTAATTCATTTAACAATTGAAAAAATTAAATACAGTTCTGTACTATAAAAAAATTCATACATGTATAGTATATATATTATATTATATAATATATAATATAATATATTATATATTATAATATATATAATATAATATATAATATATATAATATAATATATAATATAATATATAGCAGATATATTATACATATATGATGTATACTTTCATTTTTTTAACTGTAAAATAATTTATAGTTCTGTAAAAAAAATAGATATATAGGATAGTATATATGTATACAGTACATAATACATCCCTAAAAATTAATAAGAACGTAAAAAGCAAAAGAGAAACGAAGAAGAAGATGAAGAGGATTATAACGATTCTGAGTAAATTATTCAACAATTAAATTCTCATTCTGAAAAACTTTGTTGAAACCATTCATTTTTTCTGCATTATTATTATTGAGATAAAAATTAATGAAAGTGAGAAACGGTAAGGTTTTACTATTCTGGCACCCATGGAAAATAATACGCGCGCGAAGCGCGCCCCCTGTTCTCGTATATAATATTTTTCAAATAGAATAACTGCCTATTTTTTGATCGAAATATAGTATTTTCTGCTAATTTGTAAATTAACCATTTGCTCTCAAAAAGATTTACTTTTTGTTTACAATATTTATTTCTTTTGACTCAACAGATAAAATTCTTGGTCATGTTGATAATCGCATTGGTTTAGGCTGTTAATGAATATGTACGAACAAAGAACATCAAAATTTAGTAGTTGACTAGGGGGTGACCGCCAACCCACATATGACCCCCATAATTCTTATTCTGACCCTTAATCTGACCCCTGTGACCCTTAACACTTGTGACCTTTATTCTGACGATATACAGTAGTATACATATACCTGTAATAATAATAATACGAATAATCTGACCCTTGTGACCCTTAATCTGACGCCTGTAACCCTGAATCCGACCCTCGTGACCGTTATTCTAACGCTCGTGACTCTCACTCTGACCCTCGAGACCTTTATTTTGACCTTCATGACCCTGATTCTGAACCTTATAACCCTTATTTTGAACCTCATGACCATTATTTTGACCCTCGTGACCCTTACTTTGACCTTTGTGACCCTTAATTGTGAAGTCTGAATTTCGAGTACCAAATTTTTATCACCACAAGTCGATTTGGATTTTTATAATATAGAGAGATAAAATTCATTGGACGTGTCCTAACATCACGAGATGAGGTAAGAATCTTTACTTTAATATGAAACATTTGACGAGATATAAAGCATTCATTCGGAAGCAAAAATCGACCATCCCTTGCGAACCACAAAAAGTTGATATATCAGCAATTTCCCTCGAGAATAAGAGTTCATTGCCCGCATTTTCCATCAGGAATGTCTTGACCTCATCTTCCCAACTCCTCCAACCCCTCTTCCTCATTCCCAAGATATTCATAAAATTCTCAACGTTCATTCAAACGAACAAAAGACGAATGAGAAAGGCAAAGAGAATTTAATAAATTCCTCCTTTTCCTCCAGATATTGGATTTTTCGGTGAATCGGCTGCGCGACCTAAACAACCAAACTCTCTCCGCCTACACCAGCCTGACCTTTCTCTATCTCATGGACAACATCATCGTTGTCATTGAAGAAGGTGCCTTCTCACGTCTCACCAACATACAGGTCATAAACCTCAACACAAATGGCATCGGCGATTTTCCAAATAGTATTTTCACCCTTCCAAGCTTGAAACGTTTCTACCTAGCGCACAACAACCTCGGGGATGCATCGATACGACCGACTGGTCTTGCTGAGAATTCGAATTTAGAATTATTGGACGTATCAAGGAATCACTTGAGTTCACTCCCTCACTTGGGTATTTTGCCACGGCTCAAGTACTTGAACGTATCTAGAAACGTCATCAGACAGCTGAAACCTGAGGACGTGGCCATCTTCTGCTCCCTGGAGAGCCTGGATATCTCCAACAATCCGTTGATCCTGGACGACTGCAGTTGTCACGCCTTCAGCGAGTGGATTACAATCAGAAACATAAAATTGTACCCCGAAAAACTTAAATGTTCGACTGACCCCAAGAAATGTACTTACCACTCTGATAATCGAATCATCTCAAATGACACAGTTAAATTATTTGATAGTTGTAAATATGTCCTGAAGACCCATGAGGAAATAGCAAAGGCTCGTTCCACATGGATCCTCGTTGCGTCTTGTGTCTCAGTGTTCCTCACCATATTATTTATTTCTCTCTACTGCATACATAGACGCAATAAACGTCGAAAAATTCTTAAGAAGAATAATAAGAAAGAACAATTGTCCATTAATCACGCCAACACTGAATTACTTAATGATAAAAATCCACAGGATGAGGCGTGAAATGCGACTGCAACTGTGTTTTACAAATGATGTTTGTATGTTCTTTTATCACCTATTCGCCATAAAAAATCTTCCATAAATAATGCATAATTATTGGAAAGTCTCTAGTAATTAAAAATAATGTAAATGTACTATTGAAGTTTCGTTTATTCTCATTGAAGCCTGCCATACTCTGGTCGAAATATACAGTTTCAGAACAAATTTACATGTGATACATTTTTTACGTTTTAAGTTGCGTTAATTTAATAATCGACTGAAACATAAATTAATAGGGGAAAACTAGCTGTAAATTATATCATGATGAAAGATGAAGGAAAATTGGTGAATATCATTGACGTACATTCTCAAGTACTGCAGACAAAATTGATCAAGATTGAATTCACTGATTCCTCTTGTTATAATTTTCTGCTTAAGTTCACTTGTATTTGTAACACTTCCTTGGAATAACAAAATAAAGACTTCTATCGCACAAAAATATACTCTGTATGAAATAATAGCGCAATATTGTTATTACTTAATCTCGTTGTTCTTGTATTTTCGTTGAGGTAATTAAATTAATTCGTCCCTGATTTTGCTGAACTGCTCTACAGCAATAGGATCATGCGTGTATTTCTCGAAATTGAAGATCAACTGGTCTTCAAAGTGTTTCTTCAGAGACTCTGGCTTCCTCTCTGGATCAGTTAGAATCTGATGGTAGAGAATGTTTTTTTAATGAAAATTATGATTTCAGTGAGAGAAACATCGACTGATGAATTTTTTTTCATCTTTACCTTTTTAATCGAGAACTTGATCCAGACATGCATTTGAGTGGATTTAGTGATCAACCCATTTTCAATCAAATACTGAATCATCTTCCTGTTCTCTTCATCTGTGTATAGGATTCTTTTTCTTGATAAAGCAATATTATAATCATTAAATGAGAGAGGAAATTTGAAACAAGATTTTCATTAAAGTTGTACCCTGATAAAAAATTCCTTCTCGAATTTCGTCCTAGGATCTTGCTCTATATAATTTGGAATGTCCGTTCCTCTGGAAATTCATAAAAGGTTCGGGACAGTTCAAGAAAGGTCTACTACACTACAGAATCCTCCTGAAAAATTCGTGAATCGACTGACAAACGCTACAATAGGGAAGTTGCATGAATTTTTTTTTTCAATTTTCTAATCTCAAGTTTGGGACTTGAATAATCCATTTTTCATTCACAAACGTTTGAAATATTGCTCATTAATTAATAATTAATTGTTAAAAGTTGAAGATTTCAAACACTTTGAAATCCCTGACGTCATACAGACGGTCGAGCGCTGGACCAATCACAGAATGGCTCGAGTCGATCTAACCCAATCTTGAAGTGAGCCTCGGTCAATGGAGGACGACAACTCCCTACTCTCTTCTTTTTCGACCAATGAAGTGTGACGTGACCGTTTTCGTGGCGTCATGATCGAAAAATTTTCTACCTCAAAAAGTCTGATTTTCAATTAATTATTATAAGACATCTAGGCAATATTTCTCCATAATTTTCGCCGCTTAGCTATCCACATGGTACGACTAATGCGTGAATGAAAATTAAAAAATTGAAAATTGAAAATTGCAAAAAAAAATTGTTTGGTTTTTTAAAAATTTTTTTTAATTGTTTGGTTTGAATTTGCAAGTCTCAAACATGAATAATTGCTCTGCTTTTAACCACAACGAGTAAAAAAAATCCCGTGTCATTGGTCGTGAACGATATTTTTTCGTAGTAATTTTCACTTTTACGAGTTTGGGGAGCCAATCCGTGGACGAGTAAAAGTGCAGATCAGTACGGAAAAGGATTTTTTTTGTGTGAAACATGAAAAGAGTGCGCCGAGATGGAAAATTTTTGTCGCAAAAATAGATTTAGCCGTTCGAAAAAATGTATTTTCTGTGCAAGTAAGAAGCGTAATTTCTAGCGGTAGTTTTTGGACTCTCTAATTCTAATTAACAATGTCTTTTTTGGTAATTTTTAAATAACGATTTTGTTAGCCCCAACAAGACTTGCTTGGGAACTTGTTTTTTTTTCAGTGTAAGAACGGTGGAGAGACGCACGAGAGTTGTGAATTTAACCGTTATTTTTTACGTTACGAATTCGTGAAGGTTATATGACGGTCATGTGTTGTTATATTTTTCCTTCATTGTGTAATTCACAATGTTACTGTTACTTATATGGAATATGACGGTCATACAGAAATTGATGTCACAAAGAATGACATAAAATTGAATACTGATCCTGAAAGTTTAAGTAGTTGTACATTGCAGCTATTATTCAGATGACATATGACGGTAACATAAAATGGATGTCATAAAAAAAAGTAATAAAATTAGGAATTTTCGAAGGTTCAAACGGGGGAGACATATGACACAAATTTGGTAGCAGTCCATCTATTTAAGGGGGTTCATCTGTGAAAAAAAAACCAATGACATTGAATCGAAATTTTTAGAGGATGTTCATTGTTGTTGTCAGGTAATGTCTACATTTTTTCGAATTTTCCTAGATTCTGTTTACATGTTGTGAAGATCCAATTTAACTTTTTATACATGGGCCCTTGTGGCGATTTTTCAAATGAGCATGAAGCTATAGTATCAGCTCAGCTTATAGCGCAGTTTGGTGCTAAGCAAAAAAGTCTCCATAAGAACCCATGATAAGAAGCGACTTCGATCGATAATAACTTGAAAAGGAAATCTAGGAAAAATTCTAAGAAAATTCATAAATAATCCAACTGTGATTCTAAACATCCTATATGAATTTCAGATAACTATCATTATTCACCTTTTTCGAAGGAAGCACCTTAATTAGAACTTGACGGTCATACAGTAATACCGTCATAATAGGGAACTTGCATGAATTTTTTTACGATTTTTTAATCTCAAGTGTCGGCTCTAAATTATTAAATTTTCATTTATGAACATTAAAAATATAGCTCTTCAATTAATAATTCATTGTCGGAAGTTGAAAATTTTAAGTGCTTTGAAGTCGCTAATGACGTCACAAGGTTGGTCGAATGCTGAACCAATCATAAAATGGCTCGAGTCAACCTAACCCAATCTTCACGAGCGCCTTATCCAATGGATGACGGCAACTCCCCTCTCTCCGCACATTCGACCAACGGAGCGCTGCCCAGCATTTACTTATGCCACTTTGTGACGTCATGAGCGAAATGATAGGTTTCGAAAACGTCTGATTTTCAATCAATTAGTGTAAAATATCTAGGTAATACTTGTCCATAATTATTTTTGTTTAGCTATCTATGGATTACGTAGAATGGGTGAATAGGGAAATTATGGAAAGCTGAGCTCCATGTGAATTTCCTATTCAGTCATCTGACGAGAATTTTCATATTTACATCTATCCTGTGACGGTTTATGACGTTCACTAACCTGCCTCCAAGTTTCTATCCAACTATAGAAAACACCCGCTTCATTTTGAAGCTGGAAAGATATTAAATTTTTCATTTTCTCCGTCATCATTCTTATGATTATAATGGAGGTATACTGAAAAATTTCTTCACTACAGTATACTATAAAAAAATATCACGCCACACAATGGCATCATATAATTTTTTTTATTACATGAGTTTTTTTCTAAAAGTTCTCCCGAACACGGAAGGTTCTAAATGTACCCCAATAAAACTTGGGGGGCTTTTAGAAAAATTCTATTTTCAGACATGAGTAGAGCCTCGAGCCTCTCATTTTGTAACGGAATTGTTATGTATGTAATTTATAATGATTTAGTGGATAAAATTTTGAATTTTCAATGTAATAAATTTGAACTCACTTTGGAATCAAATCGATCGTTGAATTCTTTATTGACTTTATAAATTCATCATTTATCCTCTCAGACGGCTTATCCTTTTGATTGATTTTAGCTGTTAGAAATTTTTTAGAATTCAACTAACAACTGCAGTTGAATTATCAATGTTCTGAATTTGAATTCACTTTGAGATCAAATCGTTCATAAAATGTTTTGATTCAGAGATTCAACAAAATTGAATTTCCCTGCTAGGGTATTATTCATATTTCAACATTTTGGATACTAATTCTGAAATTGAAATTATCAACCCAACGAGAATTCAAAATAACACTTACGTAAATTTTCACAAATTTCAGTAATTTTCATTGCCATATAGACCTGAAAATTGCAATTTTATTGACTATTCCAGAAGTTAATTGAATTTTCAGTAACAATATATATGGAAATTCCATATCGATGTTAGAAATGTTACAATTTTATTACTGGACTAGGGGGCTTCGCCCCCTGCTCGCTCCGCTCGTCAACCCCCCACAGTTCTTATGACGCGACTCGTTAGGAGTGATTGGTTTATTTTTAGAAAAAGGCTTCAGTCAACGCCTTGAAAGCCCCATATGAACCCCACATGGCCCTCATATGACCTGTAGTCTAACCCTTACCGGGACCCTATTCTGACTCTAATCCTGACCCTAATACTGAGCCTTGTGACTCTTGGTTTCGAGCCTCAATGTTTCATCTTAATTCTCCATCGCCAGAAGTCGATTTGGATTTTCATAATATAGAGAGAAATTTCTGGAGTAATTTCTTAACAGGGTATAATGTTTCTATTTTTAGGCACATTTTATCACACGCTACAACTAGTCAAGGCTTTATATAAGATACCTTAGGGACAGTAGGAGAATGGAATTCCAGGAATCCGTATACCCCCACTACGGACGCTTATAGAGAGGAGAAAAATAGGGATCAGCGGTTTGAAATAAGATACCTCGCTCGTTGCGCCCGAATTCTATGGAACATTCATTTTTACTGAATGGATATTGATAATTAATCAATTTATACGAGTTTAATGTTTTGAATTCGTATAGCCTGCGTTCGCTTTTCTCTCTAAACATTACCCCGTGTGATAGAATCGCAGCTGATGTTGGGGGATTGTTGGGGGACTTGAGAGTAATCACTTCTGGACAGCTGAAGCACAAATTATTGAAAATACGTAAATTGATTGAATTTTAATTAGGCTTTGTTCTATTAAGATAACTCTGCGTCATCATTTTAATAACTATAGCGGCGAAGAAAGGAGGTGACTCTTGGGATCGTTCAACCCTTCTGATTACTTCACTTGACTCTCCTGTTTGAACTTTTGACCCTTAAGGTCATTTGACCCTTATGATCCCTTCGTTCGTCCCTCCCGTTTGTCCCTTAACTCCGTTTGATCGTTTTTTCATCAGTCTTTTCCAGTTAAAAAATGATCGAGGCCATAGGTATCTTATAAGAACTCGACGAAACTAAACATTCTCCAGGCGATAAAAGTGCCGAGCGTGGGGGAGCGCCGAGCGCTCGAGGTATCTTATAGAGAGGTATCTTATATAAAGCCTCGACTGTACATCACTGAATTCTCTCATTCACTCACCTGTTGTTCTTATAACTCTGATCACATTCGTAAGAGCTCTTTCTCTTCTTCTTCTTCTTACTCTTGGACTTGCTCGCACCTGGTCCATCTGAATCGGATGTGTCCCAGTCATCGTACCGAATGCGCTTCAGCTGCTCCCTAGTCTTTGGTCCGCTGGATTCTTTCTCCTTCTTGATTTTGCTGACGTCCATCATTTTCGAGCCATCCCTGCGCCCTTCACCATCGGAATCACTGAGATTGGGGGGTCCTGGTGGGCCAGCCCTGGACCAGACAGCATACGAATTTGGGACATCGAAGTTTGTTAAACTTCTCCAGTCTACAGGAGGCTCGGGTGTCTGCAGACACTTCTCAGCGGGCTCTGGACCTTTTTTCCTTGCATTCTCATGGCTTGAATCCTCAGAATCGCTTATCACAATGATGTCTTTGACGACTGGTGACTTTCTCTGAATTTCCTTGATTATTTCAATACCCGGGGATCTTCTCAGTGGAGGTGATCGCAGATTCTCTCTCATTCGTTTCTCATCATCTGTTTCAACTGGAACATTTTCTAGGGGCGATTTTGGGCGGCGAGAAAGGCCACAAGGGCGAAAGTTCGTCAAACGTTTGACAGCGACGCTTCTGGGTTTAGTAGCAATGGGAGATGGTTTGTCAGCAGTTTTCGGCTGGACAAACGGAGGAGTCACGTTACTCTGGGAACTTGATATCACGCTCGATTGTTCTCCCTCTGTGGGGTTTCTACTGGTCTGTGATTCAGTTACGTCTGAATTGCTGAGTTTTGGTTGTTTCAAGATCGCTGCATGAGTCGTGACACAGTCTTGAATGAGAACGTAGGGCTCACGGAGTTGAGAATTTCTGAGATTTTTTGGAGATGGTGGGAGAATGAGAGATTCTTTCAATGGCTTTTTATCGGACTCAGATTTGGGTATTTTAGCTGCGAGCGGGGAACTGTCTTTTCGAGGCCGAGTTATTCTCCATGGTAGTCTGGATAGGAAAATAAGAAGTGGATAATTGCATTTTTTGGGTATGAGTATGATTAGTGTTGCTAATAAATTAGGGATTTGCTTCCGAATGGATTCCCTTTTTTTAAATTCTCATTTTACCATTCTCTTCACTGTTTTTATATCATAGTACTATCACAAATTGAAATGTCATCAAAATTTTTGAGAATTTTTTCTTTCAATTGATCCTATATTCAGATGCTCTTAACATTTTAATTAGGTTTCGGTCAGGGTTTAATCAAGGTTCAATTGCGATTTAGTCGGGACTTCACCAGCGTTTAATCGAAGTTTAGTTATGGTTTAACCAGGGATTACCATAGTTAAACTATGAGGTGGGATTTAATCAGGGTTTAGTCAGGATTTAGCCAGCGTTTAATCCTGGATTAGTCAGGGCCATGAATCAACATAAATAAGTATCCAATTTCATATACTGATACTTGAGTCTAATAGAGGTTCTGATATAAAAAGCTCATGACGTTATTACATAACTTGATAAGCAATAATGCCACTCTCATCATTTCTCAATTTGATTAAGGAGGCATTGATATATATATTTTCCAACCCTGATTCAACTGCACGTATGAAAAAATCGTATAGAAATTATGTAGGATTTCCGTATATGATATTCGGATATTTCTATACGAATTACTTCGGTTCCCGGATTGTTTTCCCCCGAAAAAAATTTCCCCGGAATCATTTCCTCCGGAATGATTTCCCCTTACCACTGAACATGAAGGTTACACATACACGTATTACCAATATCAATTCAATTTATTACGTCTCTCAATCTTTCAAACCCAAATCAGAATTCAACATTTTCAAAACAATTTTTTTCCAAATTTCACAACAAACTTTCATGCCTACATAATCAGTACAATACGATAAACATTCACAATCCATCAAACATCAAACTCACGGCATTCGATCGACCCTTCCCCCAATAATTTCACTTGTATTATAGCAAGATTTACTTGTACGTGTATATTTTTGTTTTAAAATGAACGGAGTGGGTATGTGTGTTCGTATATTCAAGAAGACAACAACCTAATTGCTGCAAAATGACAATTTCTTCTACATCTAGTATTCCATTAATTTCCAACGATGAAATGAATTCATTCATTTATTTTTCATGTCCAAAAAAACAAAATTCAGGCGAAATTATCAGGGAAAAAAAATCCGGGGAAACAATTAGACGGGGAAATTTTTTCCACGGGAAAAATTTTCCGGGGAAATAATTTCCGGGAGAAAACAATCCGGTCACCATTACTTCCATCCATAAATTTTTACATAAATTTTTGTTTTCATACGAACGATGTCTAAACGCTCCAGAGAAAAACGTAGAGAAATGTCGCAACTCCATACGAAATGTTTCTATACATGTGGCAGTGGGTCGTATAGGATCAAACCTATAAAAATCGTATAGAAATAATTTGTATAAAAAATATCCCTATAGAAATATCCGAATATCATATACGAAAATTCTATAGAAATTCTATACGCAATCCGTGTAGAAAATTTCGATATGATTTTTTCATACGTTTGGTATTGCTGCTAATTCTCTCAGTAATCATGAAAAAACTTATTTTCTCTATTCAATCGCATAAACAACATACTGTAGCTCAGCAACGAATAGTGCGAAGGTTATATTCTGAGAGAACCAATAGGATTTGATATTATTTTATTTTATGCCTGCCTAACAAGTGCTCTTTTCACAACGATTTAGTGTGCGTAAGGCACTTGTTGTCCACACGGCGTGCGTAAAGTTTACGGGCATGCGCAAAAAACAGCCAGTTTACCCCCACTACAGTTGCGAACAGTGAACTCAGTAGGAATCACAAAAAATGGGATGTTACACGTGAGTAGGAAAAAGTGCCACTTTACGCACGAGTAATACAATGTACTATTTGAAACCATGATTAATTCTGTTTTGATAATAATGGTTTCAGTGATTGTTGAAAAATCGTTGTATCAAAAATGAAATTTTTTTCGAATCTTCATGAAAAATTGAATTTTAATTGTTGTCAATGGACCGAACCTATTAAAGTACAGATTCATGGAAAAACTCATGACATTCGATAGATCTCCAACAAAATTTTGAATAAAAATTTGTAGACCACATACATACAGGCACCATCTAAAAATCGCCTACTCGGACTTTTCAGACTATATTTAGACTATATTTCATTTAGACGATATTTTGTGTTACCTTGACACGAAAAATTGGAAACTTAATTTTGAACGATTACAAAACTTCCATTCGAAAATAAAATCTAAAAGGTAAAATTTGAGGATCATAAAAGCACTTTGCGACCGATTCTCTGAATGTGCTGAAACACAATAAGTATATCTTTAGGATGCTGTCGACTGTTTAAGTACCTTAGAAAGAGTGATTTTAGGGAAAAAGGTAAACAGATATTTTTTTATCTCCAACTGCAAGGAATGCCTTTGGACATCTGCTCGTAGAATAACTCACCATCAAGACGATCTGGGATGTTAACGGACGGTCGGGACGGATGCCGTTAACGGCATTTCGTCCCGAATCATTGAGAAATAAAAGTTTAACGTTTAATCACTTCGCTGTTGAAAATTTCTTACTACAAAATTGTCTCTTGACATCCCCTGAAGCCATTTATTATAATAATAATCACCATAACAAGATCGTTTAATATTCACAAATATGTAGTATAGTATATTGTGATACAAGTGCGTAAAGAACCACTTTTTCGCATGCACGCGTAGCACATCCTATTTTTTGTAATACTAGATAGGTGCGCGCGCTTATCTTTTTGTTGTGAAAATGAAGAAATCGAATTTATTAAACTTCATATTCTCATAGATGTTTTATAAATATTGATAATAACTTAAAGAGAATTAAGAGAATGAAGAGAATGAAGAGTGAAGCATCAATGAATAATTTTTAATCTTCGATTAATTCTTTTTTTTTTTTAATTTTTAAAATAATCTGATTAAAATCTGTAATTGTTGAAAAATCAGGGGAGGGTTATGAATTGATTTCCTAGAGAACTGAAAAAATTGGCTGAATTCTTCGGAAAATTTCACAGGGAGTGAAGAATAATTTTTGAGTTAAAAAAATTTAGGAATACTGTTTTTTTTTTCTCATGATCAACAATTAGGCAATTTAGATATGTTTTGATATAAAGATCAACTTCACGCATGAAAAAATGAAAAATATGACGCAGAAAAATTTTTTGGCATTTGAAGAATTTGAAAATACCGGGGTTTTTTTTCAGCGACTACTTCACGTGACTCATTGACCAATCAGAATTGAGGATTAGCGGTCAGGCAGTTTCGAGATATTTCGATATAAAACAACTTCACGTTTTTCTTCACTTTCATCTTTAGTAAATCGGACCTGCCGAGTTCACTGTCGGAACCGTAGTGGGGGTAAAGTGGTTACTTTTGTGCACGGTGTGCGTAAAACAACCACTTTACACACACTAAACGGTTTCGAAAAGTGAACTTTGAGGCAGGTATTACAAAAAGTGGATTTGGTCTTGTACGTTATAGACACTCAACTAAATTAAAAAATAAAAGTTTCTTTTGACGTTTTCCCCTAAAATCGTTCTTCACCAAGATAATTCGAACTGATTAATACAAAAATTAATCAAGATAATCAGTTCTTGGAATTGAAGAAATTTTCCGCATATTTCTTGTACAGAGGTTGACTCAGACCATGATCACTTTAGACTTTCCTTGTCTCAAAAAATTTTCCTTGTTTTTTTCTTTAGAATCACTCGTCAAAATGGTTTGACATTCAATGAGATATGACAATTTGAATTGTTTCGTTACAGTTGACTACTTTATTACTAAATTCAAATAATTGGTAGCAACAAGTGACTTCAGGGAAAATGTCAGAATCCACTTATTTCGAATAATGGATGATATGGCAGAATGTTAAGAGATATTCCTGTAGCTGAAGAGATTACCAATCAATTTCTTTTTACCCCTCCGTTGGTAGGATATATTCCTGTATAGCGGTCGGCTTGGATCATGGGCATTTTAGAGGCTCTTCTTGTCCTAAGGATGCTCATCGATTGTTTTTTATTACATTTTACGGCATACTTTAATACCGACACAGCATTCCCTCCACAGAATTTATATTCTAATATTCCATGCAATGGAGTCCCTTGATTTCTATTCTATTCTATTTCTATTTCAAAAAAATTCTGTAATTTTTTGGGGTAATGGTAAAGTATAAAATCAACAGTTCTGACGATGAAAACAAAAGTTAATTTGTTGAGCCCGTCAAACATGACCTCTTATGTGATTTATTTTCAAATTGATAATTCACCTATTAAAATGTCCAAAAATAAAAATACAGGGCAATGTGATAAAATATACTGAATGTAATGGCCAAGGGAAGATCTGTTGAAAATATTAAACCTCCTATAATTCCATTCTAACGTGTACCTTTGCCGCGAATTGCCTATTTTCTTTATAACTGTTCACTAAGGGTATCCAAGTACCTTATACAGTTTGGTACAGACCACATTATAGATTCAACCATTTTCAATCATCAAATTGTTAATTAAATTGGGTGAGAAAAATTTGAAAGAAATCATGAATGATCAGCGTCATTCAAATTATAGTTTGCACAGAATTATAATTTTTTTAAACATTCGTTGTTTATAACTAAATAATTGAAATAGTTTAAAGTTTCGGAACCTTATTTTTTTAGGCATTAAATCGATTTTTAATAAACATCTGAATATGAATAAATTAGTTACGATTCCGAACACATGATTTTTATGGTGGAAAATTGATAGTTTATAAATTATTTATAAAACAAGCTCGTAATTGTCAAAAATTGCATTTTTAATTATTTCCTCAATCTTCCTCCAAAAGTAAATTTTTTAATTTTGTTTTCATATTTTTAAAATGTTTTCTAACGATTCAATATCGAGGTTCAAATTCAGACCTGCCAAGT
Source organism: Diachasma alloeum (assembly GCF_001412515.2). Taxonomy (NCBI): domain Eukaryota; kingdom Metazoa; phylum Arthropoda; class Insecta; order Hymenoptera; family Braconidae; genus Diachasma; species Diachasma alloeum. Next base: position 1,268,146 of record NW_021680371.1, on the reverse strand, counting down.
TTAAATAATAAAATCAGTGGATTTCCTTAAAAATTCTGATGCCACATTCGAATTTTCATAGGAGAGGAGGAGGAAAATGGACACTTTTGACTTTTCTAAAAATATTCATAACTCGAAAACAGCTTTATCAATTGATCTCAGTGTTGGTTTATAACAACGAAGGAACTTGTACTTTCCACTGAGAAATCACTCATTTCATTTTATCAACAATTCAATAAGTCATGAGCATTTTAAAAAAAAGTTTGAAGTGTCCATTTTAGAAGTGGCCATGAGTTGGTGAATGGCACATCAATTTTTGCTCGAATTTTCTCCCCTACGCTTCACCACTTGATTATAGAGTTCAACCGATTGTTTATGAAAAGTGATTTTAGGAGAAACTGCCTTTTGCCATTTTCTCCTGATAATTTTTCTGCTCTAAAAAATTCCCTTCAGAATCACTCACTTCAGAGATGAATGCCCAATTCACAAGAATATCAGATTTCAATCATGAACGAGCACTATTTAACTGCTGAATTGACTCCCAGGAAAAATGATTAGAAGAGTTACTCACGCATATTTATTGATATCCTGGAGCTTGTTCTGCACTATACTGTCTCGCAAACATTTAATGTGAAATCTACGACGATCGGTATGTGCATAGCGGCCAGGTTCCGAGAAAACAATGGTGCCGGTGTCGGGTAACGAGAATTTTCCACCATGTGCCTGATCAAATAAATATGGAGGGTCACAAAAAGATCGTCTAACAGAGGGCCAAAGGTTGCAGATGAGAGGATACTTTCGAGTTTTGATTGGAAAAAAAAATGTAATTCACCTCGATAATCGTAGAAATCTGATGGCACTGACATTCGTCGTACCCTTCAAGATAAAACCTCATGGGAACACCATCGATGTGAAATATATTTGGATTAAATAATTTTTTCACTGCACGGGGAGCCATCGTTGAGATCACCACTCTCTCCCTCAACGATTTTATGCGCACTGTTTATAAGTTTTTTCTTCCCCCGATGTAAACACTCAAATGCCGGCGAAGGTGTGCGATTCTCCCGGCGCCTGATGAAGCGATCTTTTGAAAGACTCGCGAGGTCGATAACGAAGAGACGTCGTCCATCAGTAGTCGAGTGATTTCGTTACTCACGGGGAGTTACAGTGGAGTCGTGGTAGATGGCAGCAGCTGGTTCATTCAGTTGAACGCGCTTGCTTATCCCTGATTTTAAGGGTGCCAAGTGAATTTGGCGATGACCTTGAAAATTGACATTCACCAACAAAGTTATAATTTTGTTAATAATAGTATTAGACAGAAGGTGAGCATCGGTGACAATTTTAAAATTTTAGAACTTATGGATATCGAGAAATTAAATAAACAAAATCCCGCATACACGGTCTCTTATGGAGTTTTGATTAAATTGAACGTTTCAACCCCCTAGGAACTCAAGAAAAATTTGAAAAAATTTGAAGATGTGGGGAATGATGTGTTCAATGTGATGGCGACAAAAAACAATGGGGTACCGGGGTGAATAAGAGAGATATTTCAACCCGCCGTACCCATTTGATCCCATGCTTTCTCGAGGTTCGTCACGCGAAATAGAGGATTTTCCGCATTTATTTTCTCGATGTCTAGTTCCGGTTGCGGGTTTGAAATTTCGTCGGATGGATGAATACATATTTCTCCAATGATGGAGGGAAAGAAAAAAATTTTAAAAAATCTTTTTTCAAATTCACTTGGCACCCTTAAGGTACTTCCTCAGTCACTTATACCTGGTAGAAATTTCGCAATGTACTGAAGACGTAAAATTTGGATCACATTTTGTTGAGCACATTCAAAAACGATTCCCAAAATTTCAAGTATCGCGTCCACGCCAATTTTTAAGATATGCATCGTCAAAAATGGAAAAAATACAAAAATTGAATGTTTGACGATGCATATCTCAAAAATTGCCGTGGAAAACATACTTGAAATTTTGGGAATCGTTTTTTAATGTGCTCAACAACATATGATCAAAATTTTGCGTCTTCAGTACATTGCGAAATTTCTACCAGGTATAAGGGACTGAGGAAATACCTTAAGGGGAGACGGAACCCCTTTGTCTGCATCAAATCTTAGAATTGTGTTTTCTCCTATAATTATTAATTTCTATCTATGAAATTACTTTGTTGACTCGATTATCGCATTGTTGAGTCAATGAAGTAGTTGAGTGAGTAAAAAATAATAATTGGAGGAGAAAACAGAATTCTAAAGATTCATATAAACGCAGGGTTTCCCCGATGTTTAGACAGTGTCGGTAAATGTTTTTTTTTTTGATCAAGGAAAATTTTATAATTTTTTCGGCTGACAGTGGAATATATAAAACTAAATTTTCAAACGTAAAAAAAAATTTATCGCAATAGTCTCGGGAGAAATGAATAAACTATTTTTTTTTATACACGGGCTCTTATGAAATTTATGTTCAAATTGATAATTCACCTACTAGGAGACTCTAAAAACAGAAATAAAAATAGAAAGTAATGTGTAAAATCATACTGAATGCAATGGCCAGAGAAAACTCTGGGGTACCCGGGCAAAAACAGGAAATATTTAATGGGTTGGTGGATTGAAATTTGAATTTAAAAAAAAATTAAATATAAAAAAAAATATTAAAAAAAATAATAATAAACATAAAAATAATATAAAAATATTAAATATTTCCTCTTTTCCTCTTTTCTTCACTTTCGTGAAGGGAATATCTTCATCTCTCAGTTTAAAAAAATCAATTTTTTTTCAAGTACTTGCGATTTTGGATAAACATCCTTAAATGGGTTTCATAAAAAATAAGGGGGAAATAAAGGGTAATAGGCTGTAACAGGTCAATTTCACCGCTCTTAACGTTCGAGATAACTCGATCAGACGTTATTCTAATTCAAAATACAGTCAAGACTTTATATAAGATACCTTAGAGTTTTCGGGCCTAATGACGTAATAGTTTTTTTCAGCTTAAGGACGAAACATACAATTTCGTCACAAGTGCAGGAAGGAATGTGGGTTATATCATTCCGAGGATCGTCAAAAACAACAGAAATCCGAAAAATGAATTAAACCACTTTCCTCCCACCATTTGGGGTGGAAAATGGAACTTTCAGTGCAGATATGTTGAAAAAGATATTAATAGCTCATTCTGTTGAAATTTTTTAAATGAACATTCTTAGGCACGAAGTTTCTACGTTCCTTCTTAGATTTTATAAAAAAAATAAATAAATAAAATGAAAAAAAAAAAAGAAAAAACTTGGAAAATTGATAACCAACAATTTTGATAGAAAAATAAAAATCTATTATCTTTCTTCTATAAAATAACGCAGTAAAGTTGCATAATCTTCAATGCAATTGGCGCAAAAAAATCACACAATTATTTAATAGAACTTCAACAGAACTCCAATGGAAGTTCTAGAGTTCCAACAGAAATTCGATAAAATTTCTTGAAGAAAGCGGTAGATTTGTCTACTAAAATGTTTTCATATGTGATGAAGAGGTTTTCAACACTCATATTCAAATCATATCTCGATAAGGAGGTAATAGGATCAAAAATTAATCTTCATGATATTTGAGCGTTTATAAATGGATAAAACCCAGTAATCGATTACAGAATGTGTTACAAATAAATTCTTAAATAAATTCATGCAAATGTGGCCAATATTCTCAGGCAAAGAGTAACAGTGAAAAAAAAAACATAAAACGTGCGGAAAATTAATTGTAGAATGTCTTTTTTAACGAAGTTTAATTGCTGAAAACACTGGATTGCAGAGGAATCTTCGATGAGTAGAAGTATCGACGACAAATCCCTCATGAATATGAATAGCAGCTGGACTCGCACTCGTTATTTTCCTTCAAATAAACTAATTCTCATTTATCTTCTCAATCAGCAGATAAAATTAATAGAATAGATGAAACTTGGTAATCGATTACATAATGTTTTACAAATAATTTCTTAAATAAATTTATGCAAATTACGTGGCCAATATTTTCAGGCGAAGACTAGAGTGAAAATAATCATAAAAACATGCAAAAAATTCATTGTAGAATATGTTTTTCAACGGAGTTTAGTTCCTTAAAGCACACTGAGAAAAAAATTATTTTTGCCAATTATCCATTTACTTCAGAAAAGTATTTATTTTTTCAATATGGTATTTCTCCAGTCGAGTCATTCCCACACGGACGAAAAAATTTAATAGAAAAACCTATCGAATTCGTTAGAAAATTCTATTGAATTTCTATTCAACTGTTCTATTAGTTTTTGGCCGATTCTATTAAAATATTCAATAGAAAATATTCAGTAGAAAAAGTCAATAGAATTCCATTTTCTGTATAACTTATTCTATTGAGATATTTCCTATATCGACGCAAATTGTCTAAGTTTTTTCGTTTGATTTTCTTGATGAGAAGAAAAGAAAAATAGAATGAAAAAAACTTAGAAAATTTGAATCGAGCAAATTCTATAGAAAATATATGAAAAGAACAAGTTATATCGAAAAATCGAATTCTGTTGACTTTTTCTATTGAATGTTTTCTATTGAACATGTCAATAGAGTCAGCCAAAAACTAATAGAAAGTTTAATAGAATTTTCTAGCGAATTCGATAGGCTTTTCTATTAATTTTTTTTGTGCGTGCAGGCAAGCCCGATTAGGTTTCAATTATGATAATCATGTTATTCTAGAGGATAACTATGTTACACATGACCTTGGATGAACTCCTTCAATAATTATTCATTTTTCCTCAATTTCTCATTTTCCAAAAGGAAGAATTTGGATTAATCTTTTAATGTTGATAATTATTGAGGGAGTTTACTCAAGTCCCTAACTAACCTGATCATCTTCTAGAGCAATATAATTGTCATATCTGAAAACTAATGAGGAATGCCTGCGAATGACTCGACTGGCGGAATACATTATTAAAAAAATAAATATTTATGTCAAGTAAATGGATACTCGGCAAAAATATTTTTCTTCTCAGTGCACTGTATTGCAGAACAATTTTCAATGAATAGGAATAGATGAATTAAACTAACTAATTCTCCTTCATTCCCCCATCAATCTCAAAGCCCCTATCCTTAACTTGGCACCTGAATGACTCTCGTTCCGCGTCAGAAACAAGAACCTCCCTCACAAATTTTTCCCCAAAATCCGAGTCTACAGAGCAATGTCTACGCTTAAACGCTTGCATCATCACAAAAACATGGAAATTCCTCATTTCCTCCAAACGAGGATAATTGATAATATAATTCAACATCTTATTATTCTCCATTTCCCATGCTTCATTGAGAACTTTCAAGAAGTTGATCGATCCTTTTTTGTCACCCACGACTCTCTCTAAAATATCATAAACTATCTCGCAGTACTGTGAATGAGCCCCATCAGTTGAGAATAAACATAAACTTTTCATAGATTTAATGATCTCGATAAGAATTGGAGTGTAATCAATGGGCCCATGGTGCACCCACGATGCCTCAGCAGCCGCCAAGAATAAATGTTGATAAGGCCAATTCAACAATTTAACAAGCAAACGGTCTGAATTCAGCAGCTGAATCCACAGATGATTCAGATCATAAAAGAATATCTGTTGGAGTAGAAAAACCACAAGATCAGGCTGTGGCAGCAGCTCGATGAAACTGAGGATCGTTCGAGCTACACGAATGATCGTCCTCTTCCTCTGATCATTTCTCATCAACCTCCAGAAATATTCCACTGCTGAGTAAGTGCCATAAAGAAAACTATATGCAAACAAATTTTCTTCCAGCGACTGATCATCCTCCCAATCTGGGATAACTATTCTGAAAGTTGCATGTCCTTTCTTCAGATCGTTCTGCAGCCAGTGACACCAGTAGGTTGACAAGACTGACTGAGACCTAGTGTAGAAATTCTCCTCGATTTCTGATAATTTAGGCCACAAGTCCCTGATGCAGTCCTCGAGGCAGTAGTCGCAGAGCTCGAGCCACGTGATAATGTTCTCTGGAAAAACCTGGGAGAGATACATCGAGTTTATGGTTGCAGACTCGTCAACGCACCCAGGACGTCCCCAGTGGATGTGATCGAGGTAAAGTATCAAGTCCACTGAAATGTTACCACGTCTTTCCATCTTGTGGATCCACTGCCGCAGTCTCGTTCCCATCAAATCCACGGTTTGCCTCAACTCCTGTTTGAGGCGTTCAGAGGGGACCAGTTCGTTAATTTTACGGGAGATTTGGGCACGCAATGTGTTCTGGGCATCAGTGGATTCAGTCGAGGAAGACCAAATACTGTGGGTTTTTATCCAGAGTATTAGCTGGTGTTTCAAGTCGGGTTGAGACCACAGGAGTTTCGAGATTTCGATCGACGAGGATTGGCAGAGGGTCAATGGGTGGTTCACTTGAGGCTTCTGCATTGTTAGAGATTCTAACCTTGACTGCAATCGAATAAGTGATATGAATCCAGTTTTAGAAATAATACTATTGACATTGATTTTTCGTATTGCATTGTTACAAGAAACACCTCACTTTTTATTATTATTATTACTAATGATCGTTCCTTCAACGATTTTGTTTCAAATTGTACATGCAATGGAAAGACAATTTTTCACACGTTATAATTCAGATAATATTTTGGCATGCGGAAAGAATGTGGTTTTCTCATTGACTGTGGTAAACAAAAAAAGGATATCTCGTGTGTTTACATCGACTAGATCCGATCAATTAGCCCCTCATGTATAGATATTCCAAATTTTTATTTTTTTCCTCATTGAAGTAGTTTTGAAACAAATTGCGAGCTAATAAAAAACATTTGCTAGTTAGTACTTTTTTAAAAATAAATTTTTGAAAAATCACCCCTGAAAAAAAAGGCGTTATCCCCGCTATTTCATTATTTCCAAAAAATTTTATCACCAATCGGTAACAAATTGTTTGAAGATTTTTGCGAGTTAAGAAAAAATCGTCAATGCACTCCTATTATTGTGTAAATTAACAATTCCAATTTCAACTGAAAACCAGAGTTGATGACCAGAGTTTGTAGCAGAGNGCCCAAACAAACATTCATATTTCGTCTGACATCTCTGCTACAAACTCGGGTCTTCGACTCGGGGCTTCAATTGAAAGCCCGAGTTGTCGACCCGAGTTTGTAGCAGCGATGTCAGACAAGATATGAATGTTTTTTCGGGCTCAAATGAAAGAGCGGGTCGAGAAATGACGTGCTAGGGCCTCTAAAGATGGTTTTGAACCAGGGGAGACTCCTAGACCCCAATGTTCTATACATACTCCTAGACCCCATTGTCCTCCTAGACAATGTTGTCACAATTCTGCTTTTCAATTGAAAACAGATATCTTCTTTAGAGACATTTGTCATGTTTAGAGGCTCTGCACGTCATTTCTCGACCCGCTCTTTCATTTGGGTCCGAAAAAACATTCATATCTTGTCTGACATTGCTGCTATAAACTCGTGTCTACAACTCGGGCTTTTAATTGAAGGCCCGAGTTGAAGACCTGAGTTTGTAGCAAAGATGTCAGACAAGATATGAATGTTTTTTTGGGCTCAAACGAAAGAGCGGGTCGAGAAATGGCGTGCTAGGGCCTCTAAAGATGGTTTTGAACCAGGGGAGACTCCTAGACCCCAATGTTCTATACATACTCCTAGACCCCATTGTCCTCGCTGCTACAAACTCGGGTCTACAACTCGGGCTTTCAATTGAAGCCCCAAGTTGAAGACCTGAGTTTGTAGCAAAGATGTCAGACAAGATATGAATGTTTTTTTGGGCTCAAACGAAAGAGCGGGTCGA
>NW_021680371.1:1202590-1260089 GCF_001412515.2 Diachasma alloeum | reverse complement strand
ATAATGGAATAGAGGGGATAACGCATTTTTTTTCAGAGGTGATTTTTCAAAAATTTATTTTAAAAAAAGTACTAACTAGCAAATGTTTTTTATTAGCTCGCAGTTTTCTTCAAAACTACTTCAATGAGGAAAAAAATAAAAATTTGGAATATCTATACATGAGGGGCTAATTGATCGGATCTCATCGACTTTGAAGAGAGAATCGCAGCGCAGTGGTACCAACTGCGCGCAGACCGGTGGCGCCTTATCCAAATTACGCGTAGAGATGCAAAATGTCGCGGGCTATTGGAATGAGATTTCTCATACTTTGAAGATCGATTATGCATGTCTAAAAACGAATAATTAGTGCAGAAAAACTAATTGTTCATTGTTTGTTTACCCCGCAAACACTTAAAATGTAAAAAATAGTCCAGGGCCTCCAATTTTTTAGCTCCAGAGTTTTTTTTTTTCAAAATTTTAGGAAAAATATGTGCAATAACAATTACGAAGTATTGTTTTGAAATTCAGCTCCTACACAGCTAATTTTGTTATTACTTTAATAAAAAAGTCCACCATTCACGTAAAATAGCCCGAAAAATATTCCTGAAAAATCGAGAATATATTTTGAATATTTTAAGAATAATTTTTCGGCCCATTTTACATGAATGGCGCAAATTTTTATATTAAACAAAACGAAATTAGCTGTGTAGGAGTTGAGTTAAAAAGAACTAATTGACATGTTCAACAGAAAAATCGAATTGCTAGTCAATAAAATTTCCAGTGCCGGTTCTAAAATTTTTCCTCTGTCGCCACGTTTCTCCGTATAATTGATGATCATGACAGGTGACTTGAGAGATTTCGTGTAACTTATCACAACTTCGACGGAACTAAATTATCTCCACTATTGTGCATTCGATTAGCTACAAATAAGTCTTAAGGGCCAAGCCCTTCGCCGGTAATTAACCCTTCGTCACTCTGACGGTTTTTGAACATCTTTTTCTAAGTTGTTTCACAACAGTAAAAGAATCTCGAAAACGGGAAAAAACGTAATTAAATGGTTCAGTGGGTAATATTTCATCGGTGATATTTTCGTTTTGTGGGAGGTTCGGTGAGTAATCTTCATCTGCCATTTCCTATTTTGATCAACGAAAAAATGGCAAAATTTACACTCGTACCCATTTTACGTGGGTGAGGAAGAGTCAACTTTACTGAGAGACAAATCTGAAGTTCGATTTACAATAAGAAAATAGTTGAGGCATTTTGGTGAACGATACGATTTTTTTTTGTATGCGGCACATAACATTATAGTAACTTCACAAGCGTAATTTTTGCAAATCAAAATGCAGTTAAACTAACCAAAGTTCAAAAGTAACCACGACAAATCTATCGTGAGGAGAACTATAAAATAGTTGCAATGACTACATTCCATTGTAGTAATTACTTCTCCGGCCATATACACGGAGAGAAATATTCAATAAAAATTACCAGAAAAAAGACGCAAAAATTACGTTTCGAAAGGTAATCTGGGAGCGAAGTAAAATTCAATAAAGTGTCAATCGTCACGTAAATTCTACGATCTGTTCCGTAAAAATTACTCATCCGTCCGACGCCTCACGGCTAGCCATGAGTCACCGTGAGGGGGAGATTTTAACAACACGTTCCGTAATTTTTCCGGAACTTTTCGTAAAAATTCTTAAACATCCAAGAATTTTCATGTTCTGAGGCATAATAAGTCTTGAAGTTTCTGTTAGATTTTACAACTTCCAGAAAAATTACGTGACTTTTTCGTATTTTTTCGGTGACAGACCCGAAAATTTACTGAACGTTTCAGATTTATTCTCTTATATTCCTATAGAAATTCACTGAAAACGATTCTCGCTTGCGGATTACGTGAAATGTTCCGTAATTTTTCTTGAATATTTATCTCCGTGTAGTTATCATAACCCATGAAAAATTGTTGAGGACTTTTTGACTATAATTCGATGGTGATGGAATATAGTCAGAAGAATTATATTTTTCTCTCAGTGTCGTTTTCAAAATTATTATGCAATAATCAACAAATGTTATTTTCGTTTTGTGAATTCGAATCCCCTCACCAAATATTCATTCGATACGTTATCACGTCTGCTGACTTTATTTACATCATTCGGTCCGATAAATGGAGACGCATATCACTAAAGGCCGGTGCTAGTGTCATATAAAATCGCCTGCACCGACACCTTCCAGTCAGTTGAATTGAAGTAGCGCGTAGGAAGTAGTGAAGGACCACACAGATATTAATTCCTCACGTGCACATCGATTATCATAGTGAATCATAAAAAATAAGAATGTGGAAATTAGTAGTTATGTTGATTTTCGCTGGGCTAACCATAATTGCGACCAACGAGAGCACAGATACAGAGTGTAATTTATTGGACGCATTCACCATATGTCAGAGGTCTCACGTGTTAACATTTGTAAATCAAACGCAGGAAGGAGATAAACTCGAAATAAGATCCCACAAACTCTCAGCAATCGCTCCCCATGCGTTTCAAGATTTGAGAATTACGAATCTCACCCTGAACTTCGAGAGATTCGACGGTGAACCCGGAATCATAGACTTGAAACAAGAATCCTTCCAGGGATTGCCCTCAGTGACTCTCCTTGAAATCCGTAATACCATTTTTTCTATAAAACCAAATCCCTTCAAACATCTTAAATCCCTAAAATATTTACTGTTGGTTGACGACGGAATCGCGGAACTGCCTGTTGAATTCTTTGTTGACCTATCCCAACTGAAAGAATTTCTCATAAAGGGACATGAAATTAAAGCTATTACAGTGGATACATTCTCCAAAATGAATCCAAATATACAATCAATTGCAATTTACGGTGGTGAACTGCAACGAGTTGAGTCGAAATCGTTCGAAAGATTCAATCAGATGAAATATCTCATGCTAACTGGGAACAAACTTACTTATTTACTCTCCGGTACGTTTGATGGTCTTGATGAACTGGAAGAGTTGCACCTGGATTACAATAGTATCACTGTTTTACCTCAGGATATCTTCAAGGGACTTTTGAAATTGAGAATACTTAATCTGGAATCGACCGGCATCAAACCCGATTCTAGGATCTTTTCCGGTCTGAACGTGATTGATCTCCGTTTGGGATTCAACGACATTGAAGAATTGCCGGCTGGCGTTTTCGGTGCTCTCGGGCAGCTGAAGAGTTTGGACCTGCGTGGCAATAAGTTGACTACTGTATCTAATGATGTTTTCAATCATCTGCCGCATCTCCAGACACTCAATTTGGAACGGAACACTATAAACCGAATCGAACCGAATGCGTTTTCTGGATTAACTCTCAAAAGTCTTAAGTTGAACAGGAATGCTTTAGAGGTTCTAGAAGCCAATGTTTTCAGTGATCTGCATATAACGACTTTAGACCTCTCTGGTAATTCGATTAAAGATATAAAACCCCAGGCATTTAGGCTTTTAGAAGTACAGACCATTTTACTTTTTGATAATAAAGTTAATCAACTGCATAGGTATAGTTGGGGCTTGTCAGATACTGTAGAGATCATTGAAGAGGAGAAAAGGCAAGTTGTGTTTGAGTGATAATTAAGGTTGATTCACGGCTAGCAGTTGATATACGGTGATGAAAATTCAGGGAAAATTTTGTGATACTCTATAGGTAAACGCGGACCGAAATGTCTCTCATACAAGAAAAAAAAATCATGAAATTTTTGTAGTGAAATTCTGAGAAAAATTCTGATGCTGCTCCACAATCGAGATACAAAATGTCGGAAGTCATAAAAAATTCACGTAGCACACGAACAATTCTACGGTAGCAACTGAAAAATTCTGGGGAGGAGCACATGCCCACGCGGAAAGCACATATATGTGCCGTCGATAATATATATATTTTTCGGAATGTTTGACAAGGAGACCCGCAAACATATTTTTTTTATCAACTTTCTAATTTGTTTATGAACAAACGTATTGTCAATTGGAATTTCTTGCAAAAATAAAATTGTTCTATGAATCTATCACACTTTGGCAATAAAAAAGTACTTCATCATTTTTCGATACAACCAATATTTATCGCGTTATGATGTTGTATACAAGTACTTACCCAGAGACATCTCCTATTGTGTATTTTCTATAACTTTTGGAAAAAAAAATTTTCTCGCGTTTACAGACATTTCTGGCCCTCTTCTACAACATATACAAAAATCGAGCAAAAATAATTTTGGACCTATTGAAATAGTGTGGAAGTGCCTCAGGTATAATTTCGGGTCCTATAACCCCGAAAAGACTCGGCCAACGCGCCGTTCACGGAGGAAGCACGTGACGATATGCAAGACATCCTTTCAAAGAAAACTATTAGCATCCTTGAAAATTAAATTGCAAAATTGTGAATTTCTAGAATGTGACGGTAACAACTTGGGACCCGGTGGCTTGGCGCAGTGGGTAAGTTCGTTGCCTCACATGCGAAAGGTTTCGAGTTCAAATCCCGGCCGAGTACAATGGTGCGATCTAACCATTTAAAGTCTTGATCATCATCGCAGTATACCCTAACCAGGTCGAAGCGATGTGAAATAACAATAAAAAAAAACACAACTATACACTGATACCCAAAAGTCTACTCAGGATTCAAAAGAATGGATATCCAATTCAATATTTAATGATGGATATTGAATTTTTTCAAACGTCATTAAAACACCTGTTTTCAGATCTAATGATGCAATAGCCACGAAAGTTATCGTAAAAGATGGTAGATTATGAAGTATAAATTTCACTCGAATTAAAAATTGACATTTTTCAACAATTATTAAGTTTTTGTAGTTTAAGTTTCGGTTTTTATATTCTAAAAGTGTTCTATTGAAATTTGATAAAAAATTCAATTTTTTTTTCAAATTGTTTATCGGAAAACAGACATTGTTTAATTGTCTTGACAATTTTTTACGTAACTCATCATTAGAAGTCGGAAATTGCTTGCAAAGGTAAAAATGGAAAATTCAATTTTGGCTAATGTTTTTTGTGTTTAAAAAAATTGAAAGAAATATAAGGTATTTTTGTATTGATCTGGTGAATGATTGAAGCTATCGCATTGAAACGCATTCTCAGTCCTTGTTGCTTTTGGATTTTCAACTGTACTGAGTTGTTACTCGCCCTAAAGGTGAAATGCAGTGGATAAATTCCGATATTTCGTTATCGTTCTTATTCAGTTAGAGAGAATGAAAAATGCAACGACAATGTGTAATTATTATAATATAAGTAATTCCATCAATTTCATTCAAGCATGAATCTGAGAACAGAAAAAAAAGAAAACATAACTTTTGTAATTTTTGCAAAACTTTCATAATTCATGATTAAAAATTCACCTCCTGTCAAATGACAGAAATAATTATTACGCATCATCATGAATTCCATATCTTTAGCAATATGAACTGACATATTGTACCACGGACAATTGTAGACAACACTCCGCAATCTGTCAGCGTGGCTTGATATTTTTTCACCAACATAGCAATACATGAAGAATTCCATGTACCAAACATATATTCTTGCTGCCCAGCTGATTACTACACGGTTCACATTACCTGTCTTAACGTTAGCCAGAACAACAATTCCTAAATAAAAGAAATCATCCTTTGAGTATGTCCCATAGTGATTCTACATTCCGACTACAAGCTCACATACGTATGAGAAGATTCAAGAGGAAATTCTTTTTGCAAATTCTAGTACTTGAGTTCTTTCGGAATTATATTCAAATTTAAATTTGTTTCTCGTCGATTTGAATTCAAATCTATGCAACTCTGTTTTCTTTCTTTATAGCATGATTCAATAGAAAATTATCAATGGATTTCGATCTCTTTTGTTTCTATGCTGTGTTGCAATTTCTTCCGCATAAATTTTATAAGTTCTCAAGAAGAATTGAATGAGCTGCTAAAAATCGTTACCTGAAGCGCAAATGAGAACACTATTGCTCAGAAGTTCCGAAAGGATGATAACATTGACTAAGGCATCCATACGTTTCCCCATCTGAATCAAGTGATTATGTCGCTTCGAGTATTTTTTAATTTTATATTTCTGTGTTGGATAATCATCCCCATCATTGAGTTTTTCAATATTAGCCTCGAGTATTTCAAACTGACCACAGATATGTAAGGCAGCACTAAACATAAATGCATCGCATCCTGCATATGTCAATACTGAGAAGAATGTAGCGATGAAAATGAAATTGTAATAAAGCAAGTAAACATTGAAGGGCATCGTCAGTGGAACCCAGCATGGAGGTGCTAGTAACATGTGTCTTGTTGCTGAACTATCATTTTTTGAAATCTCAGTCTTTATGCTTGGAGGATCAATCCACGTTGTCAATGCCATGGCTACAAATGTTCCAGTAATTTGTAAGATAAAGGCTAAACGTCCCCAGAGTGCATACCGGTGCATGATTTCACGTGATTTTGTTCCGCTAATATTCAACCAATCATCAATTATCGATGAAATAATACAACGCATTTGTTGCTGATGAAACCAAAGAGAAAGAATTTTAATAGCTGTCCCGCAAAATACTAGGATACCGGATAACGTATCCAGTAAATCTGTTATTACTCCACAGTAACCCTTTGTCTGTAACTGGGCTGATGACAATGCAGCGGCAGTCATCTGCATCAAATTTGGTATCATGTCAACGGGACACTAAAAGTGATATGTTTCCTTACCACAATCAAGACGATACAACTAGCTTGCACGATACATGAAACTTCGTTGTGCTGCCATGGCCAGATGCCTAATGCTTTACACCACCACTTCGAAAAATCGAGAGCATAGTGCACATCCACATTCCATTGTGAATGCAGTTTTTTGTTGTATTCCATTGGCGCAAATGTTTCACCAAGCCTATTTTTGTAAGAACGACTAGACCGTATATAGTTTTCTGTGCGATAGAAGATACTGTTTACTAGTGGCACTCCGAATACTCCTTCTCATATTCATTATTCATTTGCACAGCACTCGGGCTGAAGTGTGGTCTGAGTATCGACCAACATCTTATAAGATAGTCATGATAGTGATTAGTTATTTGCAGTCCCCGGAAAAATAATACAATACATATCCCTGGGTATTTTCAGTGGTGGCACGGCGAGTACACCTTCTCATTTGATTATTCATCTTGATGCTACTCAGATTAAAGTTTTGTTTCAGTATCGACAGTCTTATAAGATAGTCACGATAGTGTTCAATTCTTTAGATCATTTGGATGGATAATTCAATACTTATCGCTGGGGGTATTTTTTGTGTATAAATAGATTCATAAGCATACTACCATGCGCAATAGAACAGGTTTGAAGGGGGAGGGGAGTGTTGCAAGCTCGTAGCTAGTCGCAGGAAGGATTCTGCTCATAAGGTACTCATCTAGCTTTGTTCAACATTGTTGTAATGGACGACTTCCACACATCGGAGATCTTAAAAACCAGGCATTTGATTGTGCTTGAAATGTGAATCCTTACGCCATAAGTTGATGGTTGTTTCAGTGACTGTAAGACTTATCAATTTTTCATCAATAAAATTTAAAGTTTTCATTGATTCTTCGCTCGGAATGACACAATTGAATCGAAGCTGAGTTCTGAGCGTTGCGCCACCGCTCAATCTCAGGTACTGGGTTGTGCCGTCCTAGCGTCGGGCTGTAAGCTGGTATGGAGCTACATTGGCATTGAATATCCGCTACACTGAAAAACTTGGAAGAATTAAAAAAAAATCCGGATGATCTCTTATGTAATTAGGCCCGATAAACCGCGATCTAACCGAGCTCGCTTTGCTCGGTTAGATCGCGGTTTTCGGGCCCAACGACATAAAATATCATGTCATACGGCGATAAAAGCATTATCTGGCGAATGTGATTATGATCTTCGCCTTCGGCTCGCATTGTAAAGCAGCATTCGCCAGATAATACTTTTATCGCCTGATGACAATCTACTATTTTTCAAATTCTGTTGGAGTAAGTGGGGCAAGGGGGTGAGCTATTGTACGATCCATCATATTTTCATATGTTTGGGATAACAGTTCATGATTATTATGATTTTTTTCTATTATTTTTTCTTTTGCTTATTTGGGTTTGACTGAATGGGGGGGGGGGGGCGAAGCCCCTTGCTTGGCGCAGCGTGCTTCAAACTCGACTTCTGCACGATGTGGCATAAAATATTATAGACCACTCGGGCATAAACTTCGTTTTCAACGAATGTGAATACAGACCTCGCCTTCGGCTCGGCCTGTAAACTTCACATTCGTCGAAAACGAAATTTGTGCCCTTGTACTCTAATGTACTAATGTCATTCGGCTGATGGCGTCGGATTGTGAGTCGTGTGAAGTTTGCAGCACTCGGCGTGGCAAGTCTTCGACTCAGCTCGCCTTCGGCACGCCTCGTGCTGGAAACTTCACACTCCTCCACCTATCGTCATCATGACATAATCTACTATAATTATGGAAATTTTGAATGATCTCTTGTTCTCATCAGCCAGATCTTCCTTAGTAGCTCTTAATTGAGCTGATCAGTCTAGAACAAATATTCTTTCAGACGCAGCCTTCTTAGGTTGGAAATCTACCTCTGTGTTAAAAGATCAAGTCGAAACATCTGGCCAGTATGAGAAAGTCACAACAATATAAATTCCTCAATGTTTTAACCATTCACCTAGCTCTTAGGTGTTTTTTCACGACCTATGATCCTGTGAGTGTTTGCTCCAAATTAATAACATCGCAGGCACTCCCTACGTTAACGGGTTGGAAGGTACAAAATTCTCTCCTCTGAACAAATCCGTTCGAGAGTCTTAGGACTGTTGCGAAGGCTTCTGTCGAATGCATCTTACATTCCTTCCAAAGTGAATACTGGAGCTGCACATTGCAATCTAAATTTTTCAAAATTTAGGTGAGAAGGATTTTTTCAATCCAAAAATGGATCTTTTCTGTCCCTCTTGTCAAAATACCAACGCAATCTCCAATGCGTGTAGCACGGCAATCTCCTTGCCGTGCTACTCATAATTATTGAATAAATGATTATATGTACTAGGGAAATCGATTTTGCAATCCAGGTGGCCTGAAAAATTGAAAAGCAATTCTGCTAATGTCCAATCAATATGAGAAATGTAATAACAGCCGTATCGATATCTCATCGGCCATATACATCGGATTGTGTGGTATTTTTTGTTCAGTTAGTTCAGATTCACCGCTTCGGAACAATCGGCCGACTTATCGAATTTGTCATGAGGGTCGCGAATTACATTTTCATAATTTTATTAATTTTCACCAGATTAGAGATCATAGGGTCTCACACCGCACACATGAGAAGATCCATGAAAGTCGATCTAAGAACAGACAGTTTAGATCGTCTACTCAGTTACATTCTCAAAGAGTATTTTGGTGGTTGCGTTATAATAATAATTTACGATGACAAGACCATCGAGCAGCAGCCTGGTTTGCTCCAGGGCTTATACACCAGTTTCCCTTTCGCCTCCTTCATCCAGAAAAGCACAAATACATCGTTGGGCCAGGTGCCCATTATCTTCAAGGACAAGTGTTATAATTACATGATCTTTCTGGATGATGTCTACTATATCGAAAATGTTATTGAAGAGGAAACAGTAAATAAAGTTCTACTCATAACAGAATCAACGCCTTGGACAGTCAAAGAGTTTCTCAAAAGTTTTATATCCAGATCCTACACAAATTTGGTTATCATCACTCATAGTATGAGTAGAAGAACTGAGGTAACTAAAGAGGAAGAAATTTCTCAATTGTATTTCCTTCCTGTCATACTATGAGAAATCAGTAGCGAAGAGATAAAATGGTTCGAGTAGAAAAATGCCATTTTTCAAGGAAAGCCGAAATAGTATATTTCGTTATTAGACCGAAAAAAAATTTCTGAATATGAGTTTGAAGCCCGAGCTGAAGCGCTGCCTTACGGCCGGATGGACAGAAAAATGATTTCGGTCATAAAACTTTTCTACAAATGGTAGAAGGTTCTAAATGACAGAAGTACTTTGTATTTCCGCAGAAATTTGGTAAATTAGCAATTAATATTGAGTATCAAATGAGAAATGTTCAATAAAATGATAAATGTCAGTAAAAAGCTGCGAATTTAAGACGTGACTTCTTCTTCTTCTTTCTTATGGTTCCAGCTGCATTGGCTATTCGGCTGTTATCCGTCTACGGGACATTTCAGGAGTTAAGGATTAGATTTTGTTGGTAGGGTAGATATATCTGCGTTACCATGGGCGGTCTTACTCTTTTAACTGTACCCCATTCGGGCTAGGACTACAAGGGAAATCATGGAAAACCTCAGTCATACAGCCGGCCGATTGGGCAGAGCTCTAATGTGCCCTTCTGTCACACTGACTAGAGGGGCACATTAGGCCACCACACCGTGCCTACCTTCCGAAATTTTTGGGCGAGGGTGTTTCTAAGCGGTCACCCATCCAAGTGCTAACCACGCTAAACGCAGCTGCACTCGGATGTCCACCGGAGCAACACCTAACTCACCCAACCATTACGATCGGTTTAAGACTTGACTTGAATGATAAAGATTTCCTATGGATAATTTCAGTTAGAAATTTCTAACATTTTGGTTCTCTAATTCTGGTAATTAATGTTAACGAAAACTAATATTTTTATCCTATTTCAGGAAGGATCATTCCTCCTATATACTCATAGACTGTATACGGATGGAAGTGGTTCGAGTAAACCAGTTCTTTTAACATCTTGGATAAAGGACCACATGACACACAAGAATATTGATTTATTCCCAGAGAAGCTCAGTGGAGGCTTCAGGGGCCACCGGCTATTAATATCCACCGCCCACAAGCCACCCTTCGCAATCAGAACGTAAGCATGGATTATTATTTATGTAGCCATTACCTCCCATACAGAACATTCTAGGGAAACTCAGGGTATTGACTGCAGAATTCTATCGAAAACTTCTTCAGTTTTCCTTTCAGACTCTTTCGAATTTAAGACAAAAGAATCCATAGCTTTCGATTTCTCTACAGAACTGATTCCCGAGTGGAAATTTCGATCAGGTCCAGATCAAAATTTGATCAGATCAGCCCTGACGTAAGATTAGATTGTGATGTGAATTGATCCGGATTGAAGGTGTAACATCGTTTTAGATCTAAAATTGATCAGGCCTGGCGGCCCCATGGATCCAGACCGGAGAAGCGTGTCGAGTTTCATTACTAATAATCATTCACAAAAAATGTGGCGCGAACCACAGCAGATTAATTTCTTGAATTTATTTCGTAGCGTCTCGAATATTCCAAACGTCGGAATTCGAGACAAACGTCATTCTGTCCTTGTCCCTCACGAAACTTCAGGACAATTGTCGAACCTTCGATAAACGAAGGTATATAAACTCGTACGCTCCCCGGCGGAAAGGTCAGTCTCCTTTTGAATACGCATGTAAACACTTGCCTTTAAATATACAGTTCTTGTCAACACCGAGTTATTATTCTTGATACCCGCACCAAACCGCCACAACTGGTGACCCCGACGTGATTGAAGTGAATAGTTTTCTCGCGTTTTCTTTGATTATTAATTATAACACGTTAACGCCGCGACTGTTCCGCGAAATTCGAGTGCATTTCGATTGTGCACTTTGTGAGTGGTTTGTGTGCCGCGTACGCTCGTGTGTTGTATCGTTCATGCGCTCCATTCGAGTTCTTTTCGCGAATTTCGGTGCATTGCTGAGCACCCAAGGACACTGTGCTGCACTGAATACTTTTCAGACTTTCTCTAGTGTTGTTTTTCGCGAAACATAATGCCTGATAGTGTCGAGGTGCGCGAAGCTGACAATGGAGTCCCGCTCCAACGCGTTTCGATACGATGTCCCGCCTTCAATGCCGAACGTCCAGCGTTATCTCCAGCATCCAGCGCTTCTGGATGGTTCGCCCAGCTCGAGGGACAGTTTCATCTATCCGGGATTAACGATGAAGTAACGAGGTATTACTATGCCTCGTCTCATCTCGACCCCAAGGCCGCTGCTGAAGTGCAGGATATCCTCCTAAATGTGCCTGCGGAGATACCGTACACACGTCTCAAGCAGGCGCTGGTCGAACGCCTCACGCTCTCTCGGGACGCACGACTCCAGCAGCTGCTCGACCGAGAGGTATTGGGTGACAGGAAGCCCTCGCAATTTCTACGTCATCTCAGGAGTCTCGACGACACGGTTCCTGACCACATTTTACGCACCAAGTGGCTCAGCCGACTGCCGATGACGACGCAGTCCATCCTGGCGTCACAAGCGGACATGGCTCTCGACAGGCTTGCAACACTCGCCGACAAACTGCACGAGATCGCATTGCCGCTAGCCCACATCAATGACGTCCAGGAGCCAACGTCCTCAGCCCTCGAGACACGCTTTTCTTGTCTCGAAGCCACAATCTGCGAGCTGGCATCGGCCCTAAAAGGGCAAAGCGTCGCACGTTCTCGCTCCCGCTCTCGATCCCGTTCTCGAGCAACCTCGCCAGTACCCGACAACAACCAGTGCTGGTATCATCAAAGATACCACGACAGGGCTAGACGTTGCAAAGCACCTTGCTCGTGGCAGGGAAACGCCCCGGCGGATCGTTAGCGGCGGTTAACGTTCCCTCTTCCAAATCCAACCGCCTCTTCGTAACCGATCGCGCCACCAAAATCCAATACTTGGTGGATACTGGCGCCGATCTTTGTATATATCCGAAATCTCTCGCTCCTGGAGCAACGAAACGAGTTAATTATACGCTTATTGCAGCCAACGGCTCGACAATTAACACGTACGGCTGCATAACTCTATCGCTCAACCTCGGCCTCCGGAGGGATTTCACATGGCGTTTTGTAGTGGCGGACACAACCAAACCAATTATCGGCGCCGATTTTTTGGCGCATTTCGGCATTTTACCTGACCTAAAGAACGGCTGCCTTATCGACTCAATAACTGGATTAACGACCTCATGCAAAGTGTCGCTATCCAGCATCGTCTCGGAAATCAAGGTTACGCCTGTCGATCCTTCATGGTCAGATCTCCTCGGTAAGTTTCCCAATTTAACGAAACCCGAAGGAATATGCCTTCCAGCCAAACATTCCACGCTGCACCATAACGCCACTACACCCGGTCCTCCAGTATCCAGCAAATCACGACGCCTCGCCCCCGACAAACTGAAAATCGCCAAGGCGGAGTTCGATAAAATGATGCAACTGGGAATCACTCAACGTTCGAAGAGCTCCTGGTCATCTCCGCTTCACTTGGTACCGAAAAAGTCATGCGAATGGCGACCTTGTGGAGATTATAGACAATTGAACGCACGAACAATCCCGGATCGATATCCCGTTCACGTTCTAGAGGACTTCACTGCTAATCTCGCTGGAAAAACAATCTTCTCGACGATCAACCTCGTACGCGCCTTCAATCAAATACCTGTGTCCATCGACGACGTAAACAAAACAGCTATCATCACACCATTTGGCCTTTTCGAATTCCCGTTCATGACGTTCGGGCTTCGAAATGCCGCACAAACATTTCAACGGTTTATCGACGAGGTCACACGAGGCTTGGACGATTTCACCTTTCCGTATATCGATGACATCCTCATCGCTTCCAAGGACATCGAGGAACATCGCAGACACCTCCACACGCTCTTTGAACGGCTCTCGAAATACGGTGTTGTAATTAACACCGCCAAGTGTCATTTCGGCCAACTGGAGGTAGACTTCCTCGGCCATCGTATCTCGGCGCAGGGTATCTTGCCACTCCCGTCGAAGGTAGAGGCGATCGTCAATTTTCCTCGGCCAACATCCGTTCGTAAATTGCGTGAGTTCCTAGGTATGATCAATTTTTATCGCAAATTTCTTAAAGATGCTGCAAGATGTCAGGCTCCTCTCCATGAATACACTCAGGGTGCTAATGTGAAAGGCTCTCATCCAGTCGCCTGGACACCTGAGGGCGATACCGCTTTCACCGCCTGCAAGGAGGAGCTGCGCAAAGCAACGTTACTGGTCTACCCGGACACGACACTCCCGTGGGCCATCTTCACCGATGCTTCCGAACATGCCATCGGTGCAGTCCTGCAGCAACGACGAGGACAGCACTGGGAACCACTGGCATTTTTCAGCCAGAAACTACAACCTGCGCTGAGGAAACACTGCCCTTACGATCGAGAGCTCCACGCCATCTACGCTGCCGTGCGAAAGTTTCGCTACATTTTCGAGGCGAGGCACGTCATAATCTTCACAGATCATAAGCCGTTGCGTCACGCCTTCGCCCAGGATCCAGACAGAGCCACGCCGTGGCAGTTCCACCGCCTGGATTTTATCGGCCAGTTTTCGACCGACATCCGGTACGTGGCCGGCAAGGACAACGTTGTCGCCGATGCGCTTTCTCGTATCGAGGCAACCTCTGCTGCCGTCTCTACGAATCAGCTTGCCGAAGCTCAAGCCGCTGACGAGGAGCTCCAGCAACGTCTCCAGGGTCAACATCACGACGCTCTCGCCCTACGACCTGTCAATGTTCCAGACTGCGCCACGCCTATCTATTGCGACGTGTCTGGCGATCTGATTCGCCCTTTCGTTCCTGTGCCGTTGAGAAGAAGAATTTTCGACGCTCTCCATAGCATTAGCCATCCTGGGGCACGAGCCTCAACGAAGCTGGTAACGCAGCGCTACGTCTGGCCCGACATCAACCGAGACTGCCGTCGATGGGCCCGCGCGTGCATCGCCTGCCAACGAAATAAGGTATCTCGTCATGTCTCATCTCCTATTCAAGATTTTCCAGGACGCACGCAGCGCTTCGAGCACATACACGTGGACATCATCGGACCGTACGTTCCGTCCAGAGGGTATCGCAACTGCCTGACGATCATAGACCATTTCACCAGGTTCCCAGAGGCGTTCCCCATCGAGAACACTGGAGCCGAGTGTGTCGCCCGAACGCTCTTTTCTGGATGGATCTGCCGCTACGGAGTGCCGCTTCGAATTACAACCGACCAGGGGACACAGTTTGAGAGCCAGCTGTTCAACGCTCTCGCTCGTCTTCTCGGTAGCAGACATATTCACACCACCACGTTCCATCCTCAGTCAAATGGAATGGTGGAACGTCTGCATCGTCACTTGAAGGACGCCATTCGCTGTCATGAAAGCGATTCGTGGGTGGACATGCTGCCTATCGTCCTTCTGGGAATTCGCGCCGCCTGGAAAGAAGACCTCGGCGCAACTCCTGCCGACCTCGTCTTCGGTGAACCGCTCCGACTATCCGGGGAGTTTCTTGCTCCCTCGCCACCACGCGGGCTGCCGCCTACCAATATCGCCGATCATCTGAGGAATCACTTCGCCGATCTCGCTCCTCAACCCGTCGTCCGTCATGGCCAGAGGAAGGTTTTCGTCTTTAAGGAGCTCGCAAACTGCTCACACGTCCTCGTTCGTCGTGATGCTTCCCATCACGCCTTCACGTCCCCATACGAGGGGCCGCACCAAGTAATATCGAGGCACGAGAAACATTTCGTCATTCGAATTAGAGGCGAAAATACCGTAGTCTCCATCGACCGTCTCAAACCCGTTTTCTTGCTCCCAGACGACGAGCACAATAATGACGACGAAGCTAACGACGATTCCCACGATAGCAATACGACACTGACAGCACCACCTTCACCGGAATCACCGCAACCGGGAACATCTCGACGTTCGTCATCTTACCGCCCATCTGACACCGGCTCATCGACGTCATCAATTCAAAAGCGCGTCAGATTCGCAAAACGAAATCAGCTGTTCTCGACAAATCGATATTATTGATTTTCTTTTGGTTTTATTTTGCTTTCTTTTCTTTTTTCTGCAGAAGGGGAGTACTTGTGGCGCGAGCCACAATAGATTAATTTCTTGAATTTATTTCGTAGCGTCTCGAATATTCCAAACGTCGGAATTCGAGACAAACGTCATTCTGTCCTTGTCCCTCACGAAACTTCAGGACAATTCTCGAACCTTCGATAAACAAAGGTATATAAACTCGTACGCTCCCCGACGGAAAGGTCAGTCTACTTTTGAATACGCATGTAAACACTTGCCTTTAAATATGCAGTTCTTGTCAACACCGAGTTATTATTCTTGATACCCGCACCAAACCGCCAAAAAAAATGATAATTAAATTTTCAAAAACCATTTTTACGATCATTTGTGATCTTGGTCACCCCGCAATGCATTTATCGCAGACAGCCGATTTTGTTATCGCAAATTATTCCGCCCACAACTGGTTTCGAACCCGGAATACTACAATTACTAAACCTATACCCTAACCTCTAGACTAGCGCACTAATCTTGCATTGTGAATCTCGTATTGTCAATATGACATTCGTTTTCATGCATCATCTTCAAATATTATTCCTGCACTATTGCTGACAATGACCAATTTCTAGACAGACTTCTGATACTAGGGGTGAATTTATTCAGCACCTCTCTTCCTCCCCCCTCCCATGACCGTTTTCCACTTATGATTTATGATCCTTAAGCCTTTTGAGCCTTAAAACTGCTGACCTTTATGATGATATGACCCTTATGAAGTCGGACATTTAACACGTTTGACCCTTGATACTTGATCTTTAAGCCATTTGATCTTTGAAACATCTGATCCTCATATTGCCTGAGCCATCAAACAAGATATTTGAGCCTTGAACTGTTAGACCCCTGAGACCCTTTAAATGTCTGCCCCTTACGGCGTTTGACCCTTGACACGTCTGACCCTTGAGCCATTTCACCCTTAAGATTTCGGAACTTTAAATATCTGACTCGTGAACCTGAAGAGGCCTGATCCTGGCTACGTTTAACCCTCAAGACGTCTGACCCTTGAAGCTGCTGACCCCGTGCTCAGGATACTCTGCTCAAATTGAAATCGGGGTGACCAAATCCCTGATCAAAATGATTTCAGGCTGCCTGACCGCAGAAACACTGGATGAGTTTCACACCAGGCTTTGATCAGGTTTCACCGGATCAGAGAAACCTGACTACAGACGGATCCATTTCTGATGCAACTTCAGGTGGCCTGAACGGAATTTCCACTAAGGTTTTTTAAAAAAAATTTCGTATAAAAATTTCTGAGTATAAATTTTTTCATTTTTGTTTCTTGGATTTTTCAAATAAGGGATGATAAAAATACGGTTGCAAAACTATAGGGTTCTCCAGTTGATGCCTTTTCCTTCGATTCTTTTTATCGCAGTTCATTTCACTCACAATTGATTGAATCACCACAGGGATCGGATTAGCCTTGGTCAGATCGGTTGGGATGGAATTGACATCAGAATGATAAGGCTCTTGGGAAAAGTACTTAACTTCACAGCTGATTTTAGGGATCCCACAGCTTCAACAAGGTTGGACCTCTTCAGCAATCGAATCAGTAGTGAAGTGGTAGAGAACATAACAGAATGAGTGAATTTCTCCGATTTCGTTCAAGATTTGTCGTCGTCTGCATGAAAAGGGCCCACTTTTTTATCCTAGTCTCTGAGATACAGTGAACCCTCCAAAATTGCTCGGCGAGGTGACTCGTTTCCCCACCAGTGCCTTCCCCTCCATACATGTTCTTTCTCGAACCTCTCTGGCGCTCTGTTCGTGGCTTTTCCCCCACCAACGGTCTTACATGGATCCTTTTCCAACTACGGCGCTCTCGCTCTTGCACTGCCAAAAGGGGGGCGCCTGCATAAGTGCTAGTTCAAAAAATTCTGCCCCCGGAGGTGAGCCCTTATTAGAGAGGGTTTATTGTATTCGTCTTCTCTTAATTTTCCACATAACTCCATTTCGACAAAGTGGGCTCTCGATACAGTGGAACTTCCATAACTGCTCACCTTCGCAAGTGCACACTGTCCCACCGCACGAGGGGAATCGTTCCCCCACCATTACAATTGCCCTCTATGACCGTTCTCCCGCTAATCTCTTTCACGCTGTCTCTAGAATGCGCAAGGACTGTGCGCAATAGCCTCCCCCACCCGTTGCTCTTTCACCCGCCATTACCTCTACACGCATCTGTTTCTGACTCAGCGCTCTCGCTCTTTCGCTGGCGGAGAAGGGTCCTTTCGTAAGTGCCACTTCCGAGAACCGAAACCCCCGCAGGTGTGCAGTTATGGAAGTTCCACTGTAATGAATAATGAAAAAATAACGAATAATTTTCGATGTAGGGGAGTTTGACATTCTCCTTCTTGAATCAATGAATCTTCCTGTTTTAAACTCATATATATAAATCCCTGGTTATTCAAAGTAAATCACCTGTTACCTTGCCTCAATTGATGTTCAATTATTCCATAATTTTATTCCTCTAGAAGGTTCTTGCAGGACTTTTTTCACTCCAAATAAGTTAATTTTTGGTACAGAACTTTAGCGATTTTCTTTCTGAAGTTGACTAACCGGCTTCTTATTCTCAGGACAATGCCTTCTAGAACCATGAGTTTCTTAAAACCAGTACACTAAGAGAAAAATCGACAAAATATCACAAAAATCATTTCTTGAGCGAAAAACATCGCATACATATTTGATCAATTTATGGTAGGTTTTGGACACGAAATCAGTGCTCTGCGGGCTAAGGAAGAAGTTACTGAATGAGAAGGGGATGTCTTTTTTCGAAATGATGAGATCATATTCCTTAAAAGACAAGAATAGTTTGACAGAAGGAAAAGAAAATATTGCTTCCCTTCCAACTCAAAGTGATTGAGCGTAAGCGACGGTTATATATTTTTTAAATATCGGGAGGCTTTTCTCTGCATAAACTCTCTATTCATTTAATATGAAAGTCTCTGATTCATGATTCACTGAATCAAAGCTTTTGATATTTTTAGTCATTTTCTCATCTTCTGACACGAAAATACCGATTTCTTGTGGCAAAAAATTCTCACTTTGTCGTGAAATGTTCATGTTCAAGTCATGAACACTTCACCGAAATCTGACATTGTCTGACACGTTATCCGGAATTCTTATTCCACGAAATTTATCCTCAAGAGATGAGGTATTTGGCACAAGAAACTAGTTTTGTTATATTATGACGATATTTCTCTCAGTGTAACTTGATTCTCATAACTGGAAACATTTTTTTTCTGTGTTTTAAACGGAGTTATTTTCAAACGTTATATGGAAACAAACGTGACTCATCATGTTCTCACACTTCGCTACTGCATTAAGAATACAAATAGTTCAATGAAGTTGTTATCATCTCGACTTAATCATTGAATAATTCCCAGCCCTACGTACGCTGCACTAATGGATGTGGAGAAACGTGAGACGACACTAGCCATCGGTGGCATTTACCGCACAAATAATGTGACCACGAGATTCGACAGTTCATTCTCCCACATGGAGGATTGTGCGGCCTTCATATCAGAGGCATCCTTGGCCCTGCCGAAGTACCGCGCCATAATGGGACCCTTCCAAGGAGCCGTCTGGGCCCTGGTAGTCATTGCTTATGTCATTGCCGTTATTCCACTCGCTACCAACACAAATTACAGCATATTATCTCTGGTTACTCATCCCTCGAGATTCATGCACATGTTTTGGTATGTCTTCAGTACATTTACCAATAGTTTCGTCGTTAAGAATCCACTTTTGGATACTGGAATTGCCAAGAATTCAACGTCACTTTTAATTGGTACCAATTATGTTTGAAATGGATTTTCATTTTTGTTGGAGAAATATTGATGATTGTTTCTTTGTTCCAGGCATTTATTGGGTGTTTACGATCATCATCACGTCGTGCTACACTGGTTCGATAATGGCGTTCATCACAGTACCCGTGTTTCCGGAACCGATTGATACAGCTGAACAATTGCTTAAGAAGAATTATGACATAGGAACTCTGGGTAAACTTTCAGCATTCAGTTGATGACGTTGTTCATTTCCATGGTTAACAATAAGAGGAGGGAGTAATTAATGGGATGGTGGGAGAGTTCAGCAATACTAATTTATTGTCAAATCACGAGTCTTTCAGAATTCAGTTTTTGGGGAACAGAGTTAATCGTCCGATAATCGAAACCGTTCAATCGTCGAGAGACTGAACGTATTGATTTTCAAAGGAACCGGGAATTGATGGAACATGAGAACCTATTAAATTTTCCATCACTTAAATCATTTGAAATTTCAATACTTCGAGGACTGGACTTCACGTACGCTCTTGAACTTCACACTCTCGGGCACAAAAACAACCATTTTACCCCCACGGCTATTTCGTTAATTTTATAATAAAAAAATGCACCATTCATGTAAAATAGCGCGAAAAATGTTTCTAAAAGAATCGAGAATATATTTTGAATATTTTAAGGATAATTTTTCTGCCTATTTTACATGAATGCCACAAATTTTTATTTTAAACAAAACGACATTAGCTGTGTAGGAGTCGAATTTCAAAAAAAAATTTGTAATTATTATTGCACACATTTTGTCAAAAATTTTGAAAAAAAGAAACCTCTGTAGCTCAAAAATTGGAGGCCCCAAACTATTTTTAACATTTTAAGCGTGTGCGGGGCAAACAAACAATAAACAATTTTTTTTTGCACTAATTATTTGTTCTTAGACATATATACACGGAGAGCAAAATTCAATGAACATTACCAGAAAAAAACGTAAAAATTACGTTTTGAAACGTAATCCGCGAGCGAAGTACAATTCAATAAAAAGTGCGAGTCGGAACTGAAATTGTATGAATTGCCACGTAAATTCTCCAATTTGTTCCGTAAAAATTAAGCATACGTCTGATAACTCATCGCTGTGGGGACAACAAGTCGTTCTATAATTTTTCCCCAACGACTCAGAAATTTTACGGAACGAAACGTAGAAAGAAAGCATCAGCTTCATAAAAACTGTTGAATGTTCAAGAATGTTTGATTTTGGAGGCATAATAAGTCGGGAAGTTTCTTTAAAAGTTTATTTTTTCGGGAAAAATTATGTGACAATTTCTTACTTTGTTCGGTGATGAACCTGAAAATTCACTAAACGTTTCAGATTTCTTTTCTTCCATTCCTATAGAAATTGCCGGAAAACGATTCCCCATTACGGATTACGAGAATTATTCCGTAATTTTTACTGAATATTTCTCTTCGCGTAATCAATCTTCAATGTATGAGAAATCTCACTCCAAACCCCCGCGATTTTTAAAGCTCATAGTAGTCTCCCTTTAAAGAACACTTCTCCCAGGAGTGTCGAATCCTATTTTTCATCATAATGTGGAAAAAGTGGGATTTTGCACATGCGAAGTGTGAGTAGAATGTCACTTTATGCGCAAGTGATGAAATATACTATTGCTCCCTACATGTCCTTCAGATTCCGATATATTCATCAAAAACTCATCCTGCAGTCGAGTTGACTCCTTCCATCGCTGCAATATACTGAATTAAAAATAAATTTCAACACAGATCATGATGGATGGGAGGTTTGGTTCAACTGGACGAAAATCGATGAGCCAGTGGCAAAAAAATTACTGAAGAATCTGCAGTACGTTTCAACAGTCAAAGCCGGAATTGGAAACATCACTCAGGCATTCTTCTGGTCCTACGCATTTATTGGCTCTAAAATTCTTCTTGAATACATCGTTCAAGAGCAGTTCACACCCAGGTACTAATCTCGGGGGAATTTAGTAATTAAGAAATTCCTGGAAAATGAGAAGGGAGAAACACACCAAAAAATATTACGTCAACCCCCAACTGATTTTAACCAAACGAATGATATTTGTGAGTTTTCCCGGAGAAAGTCTGTGGAGGTGGCTAAACCTCTTGAGTTATTTTCTCAGTAAAGTTTCTCGTTAAGGGGGGTCATACCACTTTTTTAAAGTAACAGAAGCATTTAATGGAAAATAATTATTTTTTATTATTATTTTTACTTAATTTCTTTTTTATTAAAAAAGTATAGGCATGGCATATCATGAAATTTTTATTTTTAAATACCATTTTGGGGTGTTTAACAAAACGAATTGAGTGATTTCAAATTCTATACGATTGATTTTGCGGAAGGTCGTATGGAATACACAAAAAAAATTTGTTGAAAAATATTGAAAATTGGAGGACTCGTAGGGTTTTTTACGAGTCGAAAAAAAAGAAAAAAAACTTCGGATGCATATTTTCACCACAAAAGTAAATTATAACGTGAATGAGGGATTGAAAATCTGTCCGGTGTCCGCCCACCCCCTTCTCTTCCTACATTGGTCTATTCCATTCTCCATGGAGTGACCGGCTTATGGAGACCGACAATTTTGAATATAATTCTCCAGATTTATTGTAATTTCGTTATTGAGAATTATTTTCAATTTCTTCTTTATGTAAAAAAAGTGTTGGTGTGAAACATCATGAGATTTTCATTTTTCTATAACATTAATTTTTTGTGTAACAGAAAGAATTGAGTACTTGCAAATTCCATACATCCATGCATTCTATCTTTTATTCCGTCCATCTGTGTTGACATTTATTTTCATTTCTTATCGAAAATTGGCATTTTTCGATGTTTTCGATTCGTAAAAACCCTACAATTTTCCACATTTCTCAACGAAATTTGTTTTGTGCATTCGATATGATCTTCCGCAAAATCAATCCTATGGAATTCAAACTTACTCAATTCCTCCTGTTGAATAAAAAATCAATATTATTGAAAAATGAAAATTTATGCCTACACTTTTTTTACATAAAAAAGACATTGAGAAAAATTGACTGAAATTTTTCATCAAATACTTGTGGTAATTTAAAAAAGCGGTGTTTCCCCTCTCCCCCTAATATCGAATTCTTTAATTTTTCATTAGAACATTGACCCTATAAACATAAACGGATAAAAGTTACGTTTTCGCTCCCAATTTTCTCGTTCAAAGGAAAATTTATACGGAAAGCAAAAATGTTTACGTAGAATAGAATATTTTATTTCCTTGATGCTACTGTTACAGTTTTACATCTACACAAGCCAGTCAACAAATATCTCCATAACACTCTAATAAATTGTTTTAGTCAATAATGTCTTTAGGGCGTAACAAATGAAAATGTTTACGTTTTTCCTTAAAAAATATGTTTTAGATCGCAACTTTTACGTTATTTTCATAATACTTTTTTCTAAAACAATTTCCGTGTATTTCGACAGTTGGGCCACGATGAGATCACCAATGCACATAAGTAAAGAATGTCTCTTAAATTTCGGTGTAACTTTCGTACTTCCGAAGAACTCGATTTACACCGAAGAATTCAATAAGGTTATTATCCGAGCACGACAATCCGGTCTCGCTCAAAAGATCATCAGAGACGTTAAATGGGATGTTCAGAGAACAGCTGAGGGTTTATTACTCCCGGTAAGTGATTTCTAATCTTTAGGAGAATTGAATGCATGACAGGAGTCGAAGGTCATCCGTGAGTTTACATTCCCAGGTATCGGAGGAGTATAAAAGACGGAAAATCCCAGTGCAGGATCGATCATTGGCTCTCGATGACACACAAGGAATGTTTCTCATTCTCGGCGCCGGAACTTTACTCGCATTTTTGACTCTCTCAATAGAGTGTTGCGTTCATTTGTGGAAGAAGCGGTATTCAAACGATGTAGGACATACAATGGATGGATCCACGGTAGTGTCAGAAACTATTACACCGAAGATGAATCATTTCAGAGGTCTTGATATGTGGGCACCTGACGGATCGACGTCAAAGCGTCGAAGATTTAGTATAAGTAGCATTTAGTCAAGTAATTGATTAACATTTTAGGACTATGTGAAAAAAATTGTTCTCTTATAAATCAACGTCAAATTCATTTTGTCGAAATTTATTATAATGATCCTCTGTTAAAAAATAAGTGAAACATTTTTGATCAGCAATCTATTTCGTCAAGCATATATGCTAGACTTAGGAATATTTCAAGATTATCTTAACTTATAAATAAATAAATATATAAATAAATGTTTTAAATTCTTTAAAAAATATATATATGTATGGTATATTTAGAAACGTTTTAAAACTGATAATAAATAAATATATATATATATATATATTTAAGTTTATTATACATATATGTATGACAGTCAAGCTATGCAGGAAAGATGAACGGGAAAAATAAATAGTTAAAAAATTCGAATATTCAAATTTCAAAAAAAGTTGAACCTTTGGATATAACAAATATGCTCATGGAATTATTATGATTATTTTTCCAACCCAAATATCGGGCAATGTAATTGGCCCATTCAACATCACGTGGTACAGGGTTTTCAACTGATAATTTTTTGATAATTTTCTCTGGTAGTTGCTATATAAAAAACAAAACATCATGTAGTCGAATTAACCCCTCGTCAAACTGACAGATTGAATTCAATGGTGTCGTTGTATTAATTATACAATTTTCGTTTCTCAATTGTGAGTTTCGTCTCATGGTCCAATTATATTGCCCGACATTTGGATTGGAAAAATAACCTCCCGAATACCACACGAGCTTCAAAATTAATCGGGCATTTTCCTCAAGGTTCCCTGCATACAAACGAACCTATCGGAAAATACCCGACAATTTTGAAGCTCTTGTGGTATTAGAAGTGAACAATAAATTTATATTCATATTGAAAAAAATAGAAGAATAACGTCTTAAAAGGCAAAAACAAAACAAAAAATTGTGAATTTCGACAGCGGACAGTTTCTTTCGAAGATTTTTATTTCCACATTTGGAAAATGGGATCGATTGCACTTTTAGATGCATATAATTTCTTGCAAATTGTCAAAGATCATTTTTCAAATTTGTTCACAGATCGAATAATAATAAAAGCGGACATCAACTCCTTTTTAATAAATGAATAAATACTTAACGATAAATAATAATATTTATAAATCACTAGCCAATCATGCGCGCGCGAAGCGCTCCTCCTTTCCTAGTCCTACACGGAGAGAAATATTCAGCTATTAATACCCCAAGACCTTCAAAATTATCGGATATTTCCCGAATGTTTTGTTGCATAGCAACGAGAGGGATCAGTTTTGCAGATTAAAATCCCGAGCGCGTAGTGCGAGAGAACTGTCATGGAATTTTTCCAGAGCGTTCCGTAATTTTTATCTGAATCTCCTGTGAAAAATTAGGATACCGTCACTCAAGTTTTCTGAGTCGATTCCGTAATCGGTGAGCGAATTGTGAATTCCGTAATTTTTACTGAACATTTCTCTCCGTGTAGTTAACTAAAATAAAAGACAGACTTTGTAGCCCAACTTCAAGACACATCTGCATGAAGTCGTCAAATGTATTTTCTTTCTACAGTCAGGAGATAATGTTACATCGTTTCTTTTTTCGTATTTCCAATGGTTCAAAAACTTCCATTTGGAATATTAAATTTGGTAAAACTATTCTATTCCATTTGTTATCTGATAGATATTGAAATGATTTTTTGCCTTTTCCCCATTAGCACACAGCGACATTCACTTTCCAAATTTTGACAAAGATCGTCGGGAATCCACTAAGAATTTACAACTTCCATCGAAAGAGAATGCAGCCGATAGGAAAGGAGTGTCTTCTCTTACAACCTTTGGTAAAAAAATATGTCACATTAGAACGTGAAATGAGATAAGCAAACGTACTTTCGGGTCAAGTTTTCGATGGGTAATTTTAATTCTAACGGCGACACACTGAGAGACAAAATCCCTAATTTCGTCGCTGTATAGTCAAAGGGGCGTAAGTCCCATCATTCCGAGTTTTTTTCTTCAAAGCTAAAGGAATGTATGTTTTTTTAAATCGTTAAATTGAATTTACCGATTTTTTTCAACTTTTTTCATCAATTAATTTTGATAATGACAAATGGGCGTATCTCCAAATAATGAGAACAAAAGGGATGTATGTCCAGGACAAACTCCCCTTTACTTTTAGTCTCTTAGTTGATATTCTAGTCGACTTAGAGCATGAATAACGGCAAAGAGGCGCAAGTCCAAATAGCCAGAATTAAAGGGGCATATCTCCAGCACATGCGC
This sequence comes from Diachasma alloeum, assembly GCF_001412515.2. NCBI lineage: Eukaryota > Metazoa > Arthropoda > Insecta > Hymenoptera > Braconidae > Diachasma > Diachasma alloeum. The sequence continues at coordinate 1,234,192 of NW_021680371.1, read as the reverse complement.
TCCATCAATTGTAGACTCTTGATTGATATCCTAGTTCACTTGCAGCATCAACAATGAAAAAGAGACGTAACTCGAAAGTGTACATTCTTATTTTTTCTGCTTGTAATTTATTTTACAATTATATTAAGAATAACGAATATTCTCTCATTTCCTCGAGCATTTCTAAAATCAATTAAAAGTAGGTAGAGTACGGCCAAATGGATCAGGAGGGTAAAATGAGCTCCCTTCTCCAAGGTGTGTGACTGATAGTGGCAAAGAAGCGTAAGTGCAGAGTTACATCCTTTCGGTTATAATTCTAACGATAAATGTGTTTTCTCAAGGTGTATGACTGATAATGGCAAACAGGCGTAAGTGAGGAGTCAAGTCTCTATATCGTTCAAAATTGGGAATTACACCCCTTTGGTAGAGACTTTTTATTAAAACATTTTTGTTCAGAAATTGGACGAAAAGTCAAAAAACCATTGAAACGGGATATACTCCCTTTTGTCTTTCAAAAAGAGGGTTTTTGCCACTTACACCGCTTTGGCTATACGGCGACGATGTATATTTACTTGAGAGACCATATTTACTTGAGAGATGTAAATTATTTTCAATGGCTTGAATCTCAGAATGTTTGCGCTTCACGGAACTCGAATAAATTCTCATTTATCGCTCTTGTTCCGCGTTACATCATGAATATATTGCATATCGAAATATCGGAAGTGCATAAAAAATCATGAAAACGATAAATACTTGAAGATTTACGATTCTTCTACGCGATTTAAGTGAGTTGATTTGCGAAAAAATCATACTTGAGTACAAGAGTATTTTAAAGCGTGAAACCTTTAATATCGGGCCACGCGAGTCGAAATGCCTGGGAGAATTAAGGATGTGTTACACTCTTTTTGCCAAAATTCACGTTTTTTGAATTTTTCTGGTAAATTGTTGATTGACGTGAAAAAATATACCGTTTTTGCATTTTATCATTACTTAACGTGGCTCGAGCGTAGCTATATACATAGGGAAAAGCGGGGATTTTTTTAGATATCCCCACACTTTTACGACTGAACCAAAAAATATAATCCTTAGCTAGAAATGTATCTTTATCTGTCTGCGGCTAAAATAGATAAGAAAGTTTTTCTCTATTGAAAAATAATGCGAATTAAAATGCAAATATACAAGCTGGTTCGACACATAACTCCCGCCATTGGGAGACATAACAAGTTCACAGCGGTTTGGCTGTCAAACCAACTCACAGGCTTGTATTATAATTTACCTTATTTTCCAACTGAGAAACGATCTAGGGTCCACTTCAGACGCAGCCGGATAAAATAAGGTACATTTCTAGCTAAGGATCATATTTTTTAGTTCAGTCATAAGAGCGCGGGGATGTCTCAAAAAATCCCCGCTTTTCCCTACACTGAGAAAAAAATTTGTTCCTTCTAAGGAAATGGTATTGGTGATATCTTTTTCATACTCTTAGTAGAAGAAAATATCTCTTTTGGAAGGTATTTCTCCAGGCCAGTCATTTCCAGGTGCTCCGAAATCATTTCCAAGCGTGAGAATTATGGTGATCTATAAGAATATTCTTCTGCATATGACCTCGAAGAAACTCCAATAATAATTATTAACATTTGGAATTATTCCAATTTTCTTTACCTGAGAAAATCGCCAATTTGTAAAATCCGGAAGATATCGGAGAACATTTTGTCAAGGTCATAGGTAACATGATAATCAGATTGTTCAACATCACTGTAATTTTTGAGGATAGACTTGGACTCTCTGAAAGTGACTGTCCTGGAAAAATTCCTTCTGAAAAAATATTATCTTCTGACGAGAATATCAATCCTTGGCAGGAATAATTTTTTCTCTCAGTGTATATATATAGCTACGCTCGAGCCGCGTTAATGGCTCACGAAATTTCATAATCGTGCAACTATTTTCCTGCGATTTTTCTAAAACTTCGTAAATTTACAAAACTTTAGAAAAAATGCAGGAAAATGATTGCACTACCATGAAACTTCGTGAGTCAGTCAATAATGATAAAACGAAAGAACGGTATATCATTTCGCGTCAATCCGATCAATAATTTATCAGAAAAATGAAAAAAACGTGAATTTTGGCCGAAAAGGTGCAGTACATCCTTAAGCGATCGAAGAAAAATTATATACTTGTCTTAAGTAAATATGTATCTGATATTAGATTATTTTCTCAGTGAAGAAATAGTATACTTCCATAGAAGGGCGACAGGTTTTTCACAGGTCTGAAGGTGAAGGCCCGAGGTGAAGCCGAGGGCTACCTATCACACGAGCTGAAAAATCCCCGTTGCACGTGTCGAACTATATTTTTTATCAGTGATGTTACGCGCAACGAGTTAGACTTTTCGTAGCAGCAGCGATTAAAGAAAAATTGTCTCAAGTAAATATGTTTCAGATATTCGAATTTTTTTTCTCAGTGTAAGCGAATTTCTGCGGATCAGAAATGAAAAATATATAAGGAAATTTTCTACTAGAGTTCTTATAGGGAATGCTATCGAACGATCTTATCAGTAATTTGGAAACTTGCGGTAACATTTTTCCATAACGCAATTCAATGAACATCTCTCGTTAGGTAAGTTGATAGCAATTTGCATTTCGCCCGTAGGCCCTGATAATTTATATATTCCTCATAATAACTCAAGTTTTGTTACCTAATTATCTCATAAGCGAGCTGCTTGAAGAATGTGAAACTTTTACTGTACCCTTTCTAGCATGAAATCTATGCAATCCTTACTTTTTAAAACATTTTCATCAGCATTTCTGGCGTGATAGACAAACAGCCTTGAGTTGTTATGGATATCCACCAACCAACCTTACCTGTCGCAATTTGTCACAGACGGCAGTATTGATTCAGAAATTGTCATTTATTGACAATTTGCGAATTTGCGAATTAAATTGCGGGACAAAAAATGAAAAATCGAAAAAATTAATGGATATTATCGATTGGCCGGAAAATTGTTGATTCTACCAATGACGGATCACACACTGAGGGGAAAAATAGATTTTGCCGAGAAATTGGGTTCCTCGAAAGAGATCTTTTGTCGTATTAAATCAATGTAGTCGCAGGTAATAAAGAAAGTTTCCACCAAACAATGATAATTTCCGTAGTAGTGATTGTTCTCGTAAGACATTTACATGTCATTCAGGTCAACACATTAGTTCTACAGAGAATTAAATGAGACTCTGGTTTTATCAAGTGAATTTTATTGAATAGTGTTTCGCAAAAAAATATCAGATAATATCGCAGATAATACTGACTGGGTATGAATTTTTCCAAATTTTTTCTATGCAATTTAGTTGAAAAATTAAAAAACTGAAAATATCCAAAGTACAGTGTAGCCCGGCCGAAGGGTAGAGCTACTTTAAATGGAAGCTTATTGTTCAACTACACATGTAGCAAAGAATCTTCACGAAAAAAATGGCCAAAGTACTTGGACATCCCTAAACCAGCTTGGATATCATTCAACCTTACCAGCACTGAATTCTCAATGTTATTTTTTGAAGTCTCCAGCATAGCCGGTATATACGCATTAAAATCCCACTTGGCGCACTACGTGAAGTACATGGCTGCAGCGAAAGATGTGCTGGCCATAGCAACAATGGAAGTGACCCTCTCCGCCATACCCGAAGGTAAAGTCTCCGTGATCAAGTGGAGAGGGAAGCCAGTATTTATTTACCACAGGTTTAACGTTCCCAAATAATCAAAACGAGCGAAAAAAACCCGAATTGTTGAATAAAATGTTGACCTCTTTGTGCGTGCAGGTCCCAAGCTACGATCGATCAAGAAAAAAGCATAGACATATCGCAGCTCCGGGACCCTGAGACCGATGAAGCAAGAGTGCACAAGCCCGAGTGGTTAGTTGTAATCGGTGTATGCACTCACTTGGGATGCGTACCGATTATCAACTCCGGCATGATACCCGGAGGTTTTTATTGCCCTTGTCACGGCTCACACTACGACGCCGCAGGAAGAATTCGAAAGGGACCCGCCCCAACTAATCTCGAAGTGCCTACTTATCGATTCCTCGACGAACAAACAATTCTCATAGGCTGATTCATCCCAGGATTATTTATTTCAATTTTTTCTAAAATTTATTTCTAGTCGCACAGACAACGTGGTCATTAGCGACTATTTACAGAAGAATGAAAAAATAAATTACAATGTAATACAACATAAGTGTATAAGAGATAGGAAAAAAAAGAAGAAAAATTAAATAAATATATAGATAAAGATATTTACACGAGAATACAATAACTGAACTGGCTCAGAATGATTACTTCTATATACTGAGCTTCGCTGAATTGTCGAGAAATATCTCCGAATTCACGAGAGATAATGAAATTTTCGTTACGATCTTGTTTGAGATTGAAGCTAAATTGAGATGCCGGTTGGGGAAAAGTGGAATTGTGGAAGGAGGTGGAAAATTAAAACACGTGGAATTATAAAACCACACTGTTGATGTACTTTATTGTGGAATACCCCACGCGTCTTGATAAATTAATAATGTTACACTGTTGAGTTGCTCGACAAAGTCAATTAAATGATCATTTGAAAAATGCACTGCATTTGAGATTCTCTCGATATTGAACTTGATAATTGACTCAAAATAATTGATAGTTAACTCGGAATAAATTCATAATTGAATTAAATTAAATAGAGACGCTGTACGAAGCGCTAGACTCAAATATATCGCGTTGATGTACTCCAGTGTTGTACTCGATTGAGCGGTTACGACGTGTACAATACTGTGATTAGAGTGTCTCTCTCGGTGTCTAGAGCGATACTACTAACTTTTTCGGCGATTTTCTTTGTAGCTGACCGTGACCCCGAAGGGTCCCGAAGTTTCTCGAGATTTTCGTTGAGCCCGGTGACCGTTTGACTAGTTTGAATAGCTGAATTTCAAACAAATCTTTTTTATAGAGCAAATTGAGGCCTATAAAAAAGGATGTAACAAAAATTTGGCTATCTCCCTTAGATTTTGAGATATTCATTGAAAACTGATCAATAGTTAAAATCGGCTTAAACCGTTTTACCGCTTCGCTACTGACATGTTTCAGATGTTATTTATGAGTGTGGTTTCTTTAAAAAATTACTCAATTTTCGGCTAGTAGTTGTCACCATTTAGACAGTCTTTTAAATTATCTGCTAGTCCCAACTCTGTTCGGATTCTATCACAGTTGGAGCATGACAAAAGGAGGTGTTCCACTGAAATCGGAAGTCCACAAACTTCACAATTAGTCACTGGGGTCTGAGGGAAGAGATGGTCATGGGTCACTCTGGTATTTATTTCAATTTTCTTGTACAATACTTTTTCACATTCCATCACTGATATGTACACGCTGATAAGGGCTGGATTTGTCCTTGGACAGTGGTGAAGGTAAATGCTAATCAATATGCACATTTCGGTTTTTTTTTCAACTGGATTCTGACTAGAAATATATGTGAATGGGGTCATCATTTAGTCAACGTGTTACTTCTCATGTCTTTCATGCGTTTGACGACCTGGAGGGGGGCCTACTGCCTTCCTGCGCCTTTTTGTCCAACCTGAATGGTCAATGTAAAGTAGCTCGTAAATATTTCGTTTAATGGATCAGCAGTGGTATTTAAGTGCCTTACCCATTGCTCTTGGAGCCTCGTTTAAACATGTCACTGAGTTTTTTCTTCAAATTTTTCTTCTCCGTTTTGTGAGAGTCTTCTATTATACTCGCTTCAGAGCCGGAAGTCTATGGCAAACGTATAATCAAGATTAAAATTTTATTGATGATGTATGACGTGAGACGAAATAATGAGAAAATACCTGGAGTGAAAAATCATAAGAACTATTTGGATCGTCCACGCTCGCTGATTTTGTCAATTTTGTTGTTATTTTTCTTATCAAATTTTTGTTGTGCTTTTTATCACGGTGGAGCATTTCACTCTTGGTTGAGCCGCCGGATAAACGACTGTAAACATTAATTGTATTACATAACGAACAAATTATTTCGCTATTAAGGGGAGACTACAGTACGCAGGTCAATTTCTGGACGATTTCAAGTTGCATTGAATATTCCATAAATAAAATGAAAATTGTACTGATTATTTCACCTTTCAATAATATTACTCGTGTATAATCAGGTGATCAATTATTTTTTCTATTGATCGAGATTTAATAAATAAAAGAAAATATATGGCCTAGTCGTCCAGAAATTACGAATTTCGGGCTGTATTAAACTATTTCTTAATTTAATTGTTCCCTGCTTTGTTATTTTCATTTCAAATAATTTTTTTTCTGCTAAGTAAAATATTCTTGAAGGTATGGAAGCCATCATATCCCCCTTTAGATGATTCTTTTATTTTAGATCCTACCACGAAACTCAAATTTCCCTTAACCGTCTAGCAACTGGCTGTTCACCGGATGTTTTAACCTTAGTCTGGTCACCAAAGGCGACACTGCGGCTCTGGCCACCTCCGCGGGGATTCCCCGCCCTGTTATTTAGACTCTAGCGTTGCCAAATTCACTCTACACTGCCCGGGCGAGTTTAGCGAGGTTCCGGTTACGTCACGTGATGGGCAATTTCATTCAACATAGGAAACATAATTCATCTATTCGAAAAGATTTGTTTTCTTAAGGAATTTCAGGAAATATGTTGTGCTAAAAACTACTATAATTCTTTAGACAGTTGACAAAGTAAATTTTCTTTGAATTTTTTCGGTTAACCAGTCAATTGTAATTAAAGAAAAGCGACGCGCGGCGGCGTTTTCCTCATATGGAGACCAATCTAGGGGGAAAAATCATGGGCTATTAAAGTGAGATTTTTCTTACATTGAAGATGGATTAGGTATGTCTAAAAACGAATGAGTACCGAATAAGTTCGTTTGTCCCGCATAGATACTTAAAGTTTTTAAAATAGTCCAGGGCCTCCAATTTTCCAGCTACAGTTTTTTTTTCAAAATTTTTGAAAAAATGTCTTCAATAATAATTACGAGCTAGTTTTTTGAGATTCGAATCCTACACAGCTAACTTTGTTTTTTATTATGTAAAAAATTGCACCATTCTTGTAAAATAGGTAGAAACGTGGTTCTGAAATAATCGAGTGCATATTTTAAATATTTTGAAGATCATTTTCCTGGCTATTTGACGTAAATCGTGCAATTTTTTAAATAAAAAAATTATAAATTAGCTGTGAACCAGTCGAATTTAAAAAAAACTAACTCGTAATTGCTATTGTACACTTTTTTTTTATTTAAAAAAAACCTCAGTAGCTCAAAAATTGGAGGCCCTAGAGTATTTTTAACACTTGAAGTGTGTGTGGGGCAAGCGAACAATAAACAATTAATTTTTTTGTATTAATTTTCTCCCATTAAAGTACTTGAAAATCTTTTCTTTTGTTTTTTCTTTGGCTCAGAATCTCCCATTTGATGCACAGGCCAACGAATATGAAAAAATTCAATAGAAAAGCTAGCGAATTCGCTAAAAAATTCTATAGGATTTCTATTGGAATTCTATTGTAAAATTCTATTTGTTTTTTGCGCAGATTCTATTAGATATTCGATAAGAAAAAGTCAATACATTTCGAATTTCTGTTTGAATTTTTCTCCTGAGATGTTTGCTATAAGAATGGTTGGGCATCAATTTTCTACGTTTTTTCGAATCGGATTCTGTACTGCAAAACAAAACAAAATCCAGCGAAAAAATTTTGAAAATTGTGTCTAATAATTCTAATAGAAAAAATCTCAGGAGAAAAATTCTAACAGAAATTCAAAATATATTGACTTTTTCCTATCAAATATGCAATAGAATCAGCACAAAAACAAGTAGAATTTTCCAATAGAATTCCAATAGAAATCCTAGAATTTTCTAGGGAATTCGCTAGGTTTTCTGTTGAACTTTCACGCTTGAACGCCAATTTTTTCATCAACTGATCAGTCAAAGAAATTACTCAACATTATAAAAATAGTACTAATCTAAACCTGTCAACACTGGAGTCCCTCTGGTTACTGAAACGACGAGAATCAGCATCGGAATCAAGGGACGCCATGCTGGAGAGATTGCTGTCAGTTCCCCAGATTGCCTGATCATTTTTCCCAGACGTCTGTTCCAATGATAAACTTTTGCGTTTAAGACTGGCCTTCGAACGACTCGATGATGAACCATGTCCACTGTCATTATCGATTGAACTTGCTCTGAAAATTCGACGTAAGATTACGATCATCCTACGGTATCCCGTTATCTTAAAGTTGTAAAACAAACAGAAAAGGTCAATCCTTCCTTCCTTTCATGTTTGTTCGAATATCAAATAATCTTGATAAGTGATTTCATGAGAAAAGGTCAGAAGACTTTTCCTGGAGATTTCTTCAGCCATAAAAATAATCTTTTCCCATTCTCTCCAAGAATTACAAGTTTTCGAGGCGAATACCAGGGAAGTTCTTACCGTTTGCCGAGCTTCTTTCTGGACGCACTCTCACTCTCCATCGACCGCTTCGCTTCATTCATCTCCTTAGCGACATCCATCAGCTTCTTAATAGTATACTCCAACTTGTCAGTCCTGCCAACACTGACATTGTTTGAGGATCCTTTGAAACTGTCATCTTTGCCATCCAACATTGGCGAGGATTCTCTCGACTTTGGTCCCTTAGTTCTTCGCGGTGGAGTTGGTGTATAAGTATCTGGTACCTTACTGCTCTCAACCTTCCCACTCAACTCTGGGAATAGTTTCATCAGATCGTCGACCTGTCGCAGTAGAATATTCATGTTCCTTGCTTCGTTCTGCTCCAAACGACGTTTACTCGCTATAATATCCTTGAGCTCCTCTCGTTCCCTCTCGTGACGCTCCTTTTCTCGTCTCATCTTCTCATTGCTCGTTCTCAGTTTCGCGTGGGCGTCTCGCAACTCAAGAAGATCACACTGGAGCTGTCCCATTCATAAATCACGGACAATTAATAAAATTATTAATTAGCGCTTCCGAATGGAAGGATTGTATCGTGCAAATTTAAGTTTTGGATTTTTTGGATTATATCGACCTATTATGATCTAAAACGTCTGAAAATGCAATTTTTAGACCGTGTCCGTACGTATGGGTGTATGTATGTACACGGAGAGAAATTCTCTAAAAAATTCTAGTGCTGGCACGGGAGAAACGGCGCAAATTGTCGGTCAGGAAAAAAATTCAGCGCCAGCACTGGAAATTTTATTGATTAGAATGTGAATTTGTCCCGTTCTAATAGGAAATTTTCATAGAAATACCAGAAATTTTATCAAAAATCCCGAGAAATTTTACCTTAACAGCACTAGAATTTTTCATAGCCGGTGTATTGGGTTTTTTTCCACTACCAACACTAGAATTTTTACAAATAATTTCTCTCCGTGCATGTGTGCGGTAGTTTTCCTTCAATTCTTCGCTAATGAATCCATGGAATTAAATCATTTCTTTTTCTCAAATGAAGGTATTGTTGGGCGCTATCCATCGACATTAGTTAAAATTCAATTAATCGCTTGGTTTTTTTAATTTTCGAATTTTTTCGAAAATCAGTTGCCCACGATAACAAAAAAAAATGTTCTGAATTCATTGAATGATAGCTTAAGAAATTTGTTTGGATGTCCTTTTGACCGAGTTCGAAAATGAAGACGATAGCAATAATCATTATTTTGAGTTATTCGAAAATTTGCAAAAAAATTTTATTTATTGAAAATCGGAATTCCGGGGATATCTTTGAATATCATGCTTCAAATGAATTCAACCATAGCTAAAATGTTTGAATTGATGCCATTACGTCGAAGTTGAATGATGATTACGATAGCGATATTGGTTGATTTGGTTTTTACGATGATTGTTAAAAATTTCGAATTTTTCATGAATTTCCCTGAAAGTGAGCGTTCTGATGGTTTCTTCAAATGAGATGTTCCAAATTCAATCAAGTATGTATAAATAAAATTATTCTATCAACAGTTTATCGAAGGGCTGCGGGGAGAGATAAAATCGTAAAGAAGACAATCGGTTGTATAGAAGAAAGGGATAATAAGAATAATGATGATGATAACATTCAACTAAGTTGAAAATCTGACAAAATCAGTTGAAAAGAAATCTTATTCAATTTAATAAAATGAAATAAACAATGAATTATACACGACAGAAGGAAATGATGTGCAAAATAACCATTCGGAAGCATATTGCTAATTTATTAGCAAAAATAACTATAAATCCAGAAAAATGATTTATTTAAATCATTCAAATAGAGGTTATTTAAATCACATAAATAAGTTTATGTAAACTGTACCAAATAATTTTTTTTGATTGAATAAAAATTTGGATTCGAAGTTTTGTTTATGTCAATTAAATTTTATTTTTTGCTATTAATAAATCTTTATATGATTCAAATAAATTTTTTATTTACTTGAAATAAATAAATTGTTTGTTTAAGACAATGAAATCCTATTTCTTGAAACAAGTAAAAAAAGATTTTTATTTGATTCAAAAAAATCATTTCTCCGGGTGTACTATATGCAATACAAGAGCCATTTCCCACTTGTTTATTATAAAGTGTTGTCGAATGCATCATTACCTCGATTAATTTTTTCTTAGTCTCCTCTTTCTCCTCTTCATATATCTTCTGGGTTTGCTCTTGACGCCGTTTGTTCTCAAGACGCTCCTTGTCACGTTCTCTCTCGACCTTTAACGAGACGGTTTATAACAAATACCGATAAATGCGCATGCAAAACCACTTCACATTATGGTATAAATAAAGAAAAAAAACGAGTGAAGAATGAATTGGTAATGGTATTGATGGAGCGGGGGATGTGGATGAAGAAGCTTAAATCCATGGAAATACGGTAAAAGGTTCAAGTGGAGTGTCGATTTTAACTGTACTACGTGACCGACCTCATACAGCGTCTGCCGTAGATCTCTAGCGAGAGTCGCTGTCTCTTGCAACAGTTTTTGCTGTTCCTCCCGTTCTTTCTGCCACGCTAACTCAATGCGCGCCTTCAATCCAGGAATCTTCGTTCTACCACTCACTAATATTCTATCCTCTTCAAGCTGTAATTGAGATTAAAGTATTACGATCCTCACGTAATCATTAGTATAAATGCTCGAGGTGTTTCGAGTGAGCCATTTATCTCACTTAAAGATATGGCCATAATACCGGTCTGGCGATTGTGGAAAATTTTTTGGTTTGAGTGGGAAATAATATCGTTATGGAGCAATGCAGCGCAATTTTATCCCAATGATTAATCAATAATACAGCGTTTTGTAGGAGAATGGAAGTCGTTGAACTATAAGATTACGGAAATGATTGAAATCTAGAGAAGTTGTCTATGGGGAAATGAGAAAAATTTATACTGAATTATTAATTTTTTCAATATTCGTTGTTTATAAATGAACAATTGAACTTGTTTAAACTTTCGGAAACTTTATTTTTTTAGCCATGAATTTGATTTATGGTAAAATTCTGAATAAGAATAAATTTGTAACAATTCCGAACAAATGATTTTTATGGTTGAAAATTCATCGCTTATAAATTATTTATAGTAAATGCTTGAAATTTCAAAAAATTGCAATTTTTAAATCATTTCATAAATTTTTTTCCAAAAGTAAATTTTCTATTTTTTCTTTCAGATTTTTAAAATGTTTTCTAACGTTTCAATATTGAGATTCAAATTCAGACCTGCCAAATTTAAATCGAATCATTGTAAAATGTTCGGAAACTTGGGGTCAAATGCGGCACAAATGAAAGCTCTGATGTGCGACTACAAAAGTAGAGAAGCATTTCACAGGAGAACAAATAGCCAAAGTACTTGGATATCCTTAATTCTCCCAGGCATCTCAACTCACATAGCCGAGAAAGGTCTCATGCCTTAAAATATTCTTGTCCTCAAGTATAATTTTATCGCAAATTGAACTCACTCAAATCGCGTAGAAGAATCGTCAATCCAAGTATTTATCATTTGCGTGATTTTTTATGCACTTTCAATATTTCGATATCCAATATATTCATGATTTAACGCGGAACAATAGTGACAAATGAGAATTTATTCGAGTTCCGTAAGATTTAAACTATGGAAAATAATTTGCTTCTCTCAAGTAAATAGTTAGGGGAGGGTGGGGTAAAACGGACACTAGACTTTTTTTAATTATTCATAACTCAGAAACAAATTGATCAATTGAGCTCAGTTTAGGCTAGTTTATCACAAAGGAAAAGAATTGTTCTTTGTATTGAAAAAAAAATTATTAAATTTTATCCTCATTTCAACCCCTCATTACCAGTTAAAAAAACGTCAAAAGTGTCCGTTTTACCCCAACCTCCCCTACATATTAGAAAATTTTTCTGTCAGTGTTCTATATCCAACGCTCAGAGTATCAAAACAACAAAACTACGTAAAGTTCCAAAGATTGAAATCAGAATCGTCAACTTCACCTCATTAACTCTAGACTGCAGCTCCGACAATTTAATCTGCCAAGCAGATCGTTCCGAAATTAATTCCGTCTTCAATTTTGATGCCTCGAGTTTACTCTCAGATAACTCATCCTCCATAAGGCTTATTTGTCTTTCCAATGTCGACACATTAGTACCCGTAGACTCCTCATCCTCATCTGATTTACCAGTGGATGTTGTCGACTGTCTCCTCTGCCTGGCTGCTTTCAATTCTCCAATCGTCCTCTGTGCACCCTCGAGCATGTGCTTGTATGTGTCTCTCTCGCGTTTGTACCGTGACAATTGATTTTGTATCGACTGTATCTCATCATTTATAGCCTTTATTCGATTCTCATAGCGCATCTTACACTGTGCCAAATCCGTCTTCCTTGCTTTCTCTACGTTAGCTAGCGATGCTTTAGTATTTCGTAACTCCTGGTCTAGGGCTGACGTGTCGGCAGACAGATTTCTCTGGATCTTAGTAACTGCGTTGTAATCGTTCAGTTTGCTTGCCAGGTCATCGTTCTTTCCATTCATTGCGGAGGATGATTCAATCAATTATTAGGTTTGTATCTTTTTTCCTTTGCGCAGGCTTGTGTCATACTTACGATTCTTTTCATGTCGTCCAGTTGAATTTTCAAGGACTCTGCCTGTTTCGTCAGTCGATTGACCTCTTCTCGGGATTCCTCCAGATGGATATTAGTCACTGAAGGTTTCTCCCGTTCCTTGAGTTGCTCCTAAAATTGAGATGATTCGGCTTATGATTGAATTTGAAACAGCATTTGTATTTTCATTTTTATATCTGGTTTTAATTCTTTTAATTTTTTTATCGAAAGATCCTTTTAGAGCGGGTGATTTTAAAACTTTATCTTTCTTCAGCCTCATTTTAGAAAAAAATTGACATTTCAAAGACTGTTTAGTACACTGAACGAAAAACAAATACGTTGTCATTTTTCATTAAAGAAGGGAATTTATATAGTGTTACACATCTTTGTGACGTCATAAGAGATTAGTTGGATAGGAAAAATTCTCCAAAATATTACAACTTTTTTCAAAGAGCCTTTTCCGTAATAAATGTCTCTGTGCAGTGTGGGAAAAGATTTACGAAATCACTCTTCCCCCTGCATGATATTGGGTGACAGGCCGCCATTTGTCACCGTAAATCAGATACATTTTTCAATTTCTTGTTATTCAACTTATTCTGAATATAAATTAAAAATGCTATTTTAAAAAGTTGAGAATATCTTCTACTTTTTTTTTATTATTCATTCATCATTTTTCAAAACTTCTGCATGATGCAGGACTTAATTGACAATTTCAGATGACGAAAGATGAAAGGAGACATCGAGATAACGTTCGGAAGATTGTATACCCGGGCTTTAAATGCGATTCTCAATTTCTGCGAAAACTTTTGCTTGTCTCACAGATAAGAAAATTTAGTTTGTTTAGATTTTTATCATAAAGACACAATTCATGAATAATTTGGTATTAAAGATATCCAAGTACATTTCAGAGTTTTGTACACACCACACTATAGATTCAACCGTTTTCAATTATCAAATTTATCAATTAAATTGTGCGAGAAAATTTGAAAAATAAATCGTGAACATTTAACGTCATTCAAATGACATTTTGCATAGAATTACTATTTTTTAAATATTCATTTCAACTTTCGGAAACCTCATTTTTTAAATGAAATCAATTTCTGGTAAAATTCTGAATATGAATAAATTTGTTACGGCTCCGAGCAAATAATTTTTATGGTGGAGATTGATTGTTTATAAATTATTTACAATAAATGCTCGCAATTTTCAAAAATTGGAATTTTTAAATTATTTCGTGAATCTTTCTCCAAAAGTAAACTTTGTATTTTTTTCTAATTTTTTAAATGTTTTCTAACGGTTCACTATCGAAGTTGACATTTGGACCTGCAAATTGTAAATAATAAAATCATTGTAAAATGTCCGGGATCAAATGGGGCTCAAATGAAAGCTCTCATAGTCGACTATAAAAGTAGAAGAGCATTTCACTGGAGAAAAAATAGCCAAAGAACTTGGATATCCTTAAATTGAATTCAAGGTTCCAAGTTTGTGAAATTAGTCTGTTACTACGAATTGAATAAAAAAATTTAATAGTGTCAAACAAATTTAATCACCTGGAGTCGTCGTCTCTCTTCATTCCACTGTTCTTCTTTAGATTTTTGAAGTTTTTCCGAACTTTCCATGCGCTCTTTCGTCATTTCTAGTTTTACCTGATACTCCGCTAGTTTTCTGTAATTAGGAAATGTTTAAATGCACGGTACAATGTTTTCAATTGATTGAGGTTTCTCAATATTGTTTATACTTGTGGAAGGCTTCTTTTTCACTTTCTATCTTCTTTTTATCATCTTGGAGATTGGCGTGTTTCAGCTGCAATTCATCATACAACTGCTGACCTTTTTGCAATTCCTCCTCGAGAACTGCAAGCAAATGAATTATATCATTTAGTGGATTTGTTCATAATGATATAATTGGATTTGATGGGGAACCCACTTGTTATTTTTTCGCTGTAGTTTTGCTTCATCTCGTTCATTTTTTTCACATTGTTCTCTGCCTTCTCGAGCGCTGCCATCTTTTTCTTCAGACTTCCTACTTCTGTGTCTTTCGCCGCCTTATCCTCCTCCAATTGAGCCTTCCATTTATCCCGATCTCTTACAATTTCCATTAGTTCTGCCGTTAATTTCGCTATCTTCATCGCCATCGAAGACTTTGAATTTTCAAATTCTGATTTAATGCGCTTCAATTCACCTTCGGTTGTTCCTTTCGCCTGCTCTACCTACGTTATAAAAATACATAATTTAATCCATGATACTCGTTTTATCGATGGAAAATATTCCAACTCACTGATGTTAAATTCTTTGACATTTTACTCTCTCTCTCACTCGACATCGACAACTCCTCCTGCAACTTTTTACACCTATCGCGCTCAGCACTCAGTTCTCTTTTCAATTCATTCAAAGTCGTTTCAATTTTAACATTATTTTTCTCGCTCGATTTGGCCGCCTGCAGGTCTTTCTTCAGTTCTAACACTTCGTTGTACACTTTCAATTTTTCAGCTGACAGCGATAGTAATTTTGATTTCAGATTCTCCTTTTCTTCATCTAGTTTAGTTTTTTCAGTTGCCCAGGTTTTACGGTCAGTTTCACGACCAGCCGTTGCTTCATTCAACTTCTTTTTCACTGAAATGAGGCATAAACATGGTAATAATACAGGAATTCATTAAAATGAAATTTCCGGTGCACTTTTTACAGAAATTTTTATCGAGCGACGGTTTTATTGAAATGTTAGAAAATTTTATCAGTGAGATTTCATAATTCAATTGAAAAAATCAGTGGATAATTCCAATTTGATTTTAATTATTCCGCGGAAATTGGGAGAAATGATGAAAATTTAGGAACAATATTTTTGAATTTTCAATTAACTGAAAATTCAGTATAATTTGGTACTGAATATTCATGTTTCGATTGAAAATTGAAGCGAGTTGGGGAATTGTCGTCTTCAGTGAGTTCTAAAGCTTCACAAGTCTCAATTAAATCCAACACGATTCTCCTGAGAATTAATACACTGAGAGAAAAACAGCAGGATTCTCAAACAAGTCTTATTTATGCCAAAAAAATCGTTTGTTAAAAATAATTAAAAAGGGATTAAGGGATAAAGGGAATAATTAAAAAGGGATTTTTTTGTACTAAACATGCAAAGCGTGCGCCGAGATTGAAAATTTTTATTGCAAAAATAGATTTGGTCTTTTCAAAAAATGTTTTTTCTCTGTGCAACCAAGAAATGTAATTTCTAGCACATCTTCTTCGTTATTCGATGCTCCCATACGTATTTTGCTCCCGGCGAATGCTTGTTTTATATGAAACGAGGGCTAGCAGTTTGTCGTTTCGGCTATTCAATAATCCCAGACAAAAAATGAATTCTTAAATGAAATAATAATAACGATATGAGAGTAATCTTGTCACTTAGGGAGAAAATATATCGATGTTGTTGAAAGCAGAGCAATTATTCATGTTTGAGACTTTGGAATTCGAAACAATTATTTTTTCGGTAATTTTTAACCAACAATTTTGTTTGCCCAAACAGGATTTGTTTGGCAACTTATTTATTTTTCTTTCAGTGTACTAAACCGTCTTTGAAATGTCAATTTTTTTCTAAAACTGAGGCTGAAGAAAGATAACGTTTTAAAATTACCCGCTCTAAAAGGATCTTTCGATAAAAAAATTAAAAGAACTAAAACCATATACAGACATGAAAATACAAATGAAACGAATCAATGATTTTCATTCATAAAAATTAGTAGAAAAAGTTTGCACCAAAGCGTTTTTTTCAATGAATGCACCAGAAAATACGAAAAAATTCTGATATTCTACGATGAGAATTAACCAGCATTCCTACATTTAGAACAAATCAATTGTTCACATACGGTTCACAATTGAATCCAATTGTCGGTGAGTGATTTAATTTTATTTCCCTTCTTGTTGGAAATTTTTACAGTTCAAGAAAGGTCGTTCGATGAACTTACAATTTTGAATCTCAGCCTTGTTTGTTTCCGAGGATTTAGTCGTGTCCTTACTGGTGGCAAGGCTTTTCAACGCCTTATCCAATTTCGCCTGCAATATTTCATGCTCCTTGTACAGTTTATCGTATTTAGAGCTGTTGTCTTGTTCAGACATATTCGGTACGTCATTGCCCGTGGGTATTGCGTTGGTACCACCAAAAATGTTGCCTGAAATAAACCAATCACATGCGTCAAAACTCGATTTCATCGTTTCAAGCAACCGTTGAACTTTAAAATTGTGGCTGATTTATGCACGAAGTGAGTGAAACAGCCGAGAAAATACCACTTCACGAATTTAATTAATTAATCTACTGGAGCCAACGGTTTGAAATGAAATAGAAAGGCGTGAGACTGGCTTACCCAAATCTCTTTCCATGTCTTCCATCATCTTCTTTAGTTGAGCATTCGTAGTATATCCAGTGGATTTGCCCAATCCCTTCGCTTTGAGATCTATAGCCAGTCTCTTGAGATTTTCTTCCATACTTTTCACCTGTGTATCCACAACAGTTGAGAAATCATCAATAGGTGATTGATTGATAAAACATAATTACCCCTTGATATTTAGTTTCCACATCGGTTTTCTCTGTCTCCAGTTGCTCCGCTTTACGTTCAATTTTACGGAGTTTAAACGAGAGTATTCGGCAATTTTTGTTGGACTGTTCGAGTTTTTTCCTCAGGTTTGTGTATTCATCGGCTTGTTCTTCCCTGCGGAAGGAGAATTGAAAACAATTTGTCGGGATGAAGATGTAGAAATCCACTGGGAAAACTTTTCAAATGCAATTTTCATTACGTGTTCCTCAAAATTCAAGCTACTCGCCTCAAGTTCCACGTTTCCACGGGAATTGCACGTATCAAAAAATAGAAAATCTAGCGAATTCGCTAGAAAATTCTATTGGAATTCTATCGGACTTCTATGATGTTTCTATAGGATTTCTATTGGAGTTCTATTGAAAAATTCTATTTGTTTTTTGTTTTTTACGCTGATTCTATTGGATATTTGATAAGAAAAGGTCAATAGATTTTGAATTTCTGTTTAAATTTTTCTCTTGAGATTTTTTCTATAAGAATGCTTGGGCATCAATTTTCTAAGTTTTTTCCACTCGGATTCTACAATGCAAAACAAAACAAAATGCAGCAGAAAAAACTTAGAAAATTTTGTGCCCAATAATTCTAATAGAAAAAATCTTAGAGAAAAATTCAAACAGAAATTCGAAATCGATTGACTTTTTCTTATTGAATATCTAATAGAATCAGTGCAAAAAACAAATGAATTTTTCAATAGAATTCCAATAGAATTTTCTAGCGAATTCGCTAAGTTTTCTATTAAATTTTTTCATGCGTGTGAACTTATTTAATTATTCAAGAGTATTGGATTTATGTTTAATTCATAAGGATGAAATTATTTTTTAAAGTTTAATGCCAACCAATTAATTGCAATCGCGAGAGATGAGAAAAGAACAAGAATTAATTAATTAAAAGCCTTCGCCAAGGCGTTTTCAAGGCAATTTTACGTGATGTTAAGGGCTAGAGTTCATTAAATTTGGTATAATATTGGGCGGGTTTGTGTCAATTACCCCAATTTGACAATATAATAACAAGCCAATTATTTTTTAAATGCAATCGTTTCATCAAGTTCGATGAAGTTATGTTCTTTATTCAGTAATCACTTCGCCTTTGTTCCGACCTTTTAGACAATATTTAGTCAATCTAATGCAAAAATTTGGAAAGTTAAATTTTAACTATTACCTACGCTTTGAAAGTGTAAATTGCATTTTCTCAAACTTTCTACACCTTCAACATTGAATCGGAAATTTCATGAATAATTTGACCTGGAATGTACTTGAAAGCCACAACAATGCAAATGAGAATGCAACTGTTAATTGCAGTATGAACCTGAAATTATCCTGCATCTCATAAATTTCCTCCTCCAACTCTCGGATTTCCTTCTTCATATCCTCGTTCTCATCCATAAGATTTTCACAAAGTGTCTCAGCAGCCTTGAGTTTCGATTTTAGATCCTCCGTCGTGAATCTATCTCGTTCACCCCTGGTACCATTCTTCGCACCCATTTCCTTCTCCAGACTCTTAATCTTCGTCAAGAGTGTTGCTTTTTCATCGCTCAAGGCTTAAGAAAAATAAAAACCATAATCATTTGTCGTTTTATTTGCCGCGCTATTGGTTACCATTCACGTACCCTCGTTTTTGGACTGCAATTCTTTTACTGATTTCTGCAGTCGCGACACTTCGGAGTTCTTCGCGCTCTTGGAAGATACAGTGTCCATGGTTGCCAATCTTCGCAGCAATATTTCACCTTTTTCACGCTCTACCCTCTCACAGCGCGCCTTCATTTCGGCTAATTGGGCCTTTAGCCTCTCGATTTCCGTTTTTCCTTCTGTCTTTTCCGCACCACTCTCCGAATTTTGTTTTGTCTTACTTACCTACACAATGGTAGGGGAGGATAAGGTAAAGTGGACACTTTTGACTTACGCGCTAAACGTGCTTGGGCAGTATAGAGTAAATTCGGCAACGCTAAGCCCTAAATAACACGGCGGGGAATCCCCGCGGAAGTGCCCAAAGTCACAGGGTCCCGTTTAGTGACCAGACTAGGGTTAAGGATATCCAAGTAGTTTAGCAGTTTCGTGCAGACCACACTATCGATTCAACCATTTCCAATCATCAAATTTGTCAATCAAATTACGTCAGAAAAATTTGAAAAAAATCATGAATATTCAACGTCATTTAAATTACATTTTGCACGAAATTATTATTATTTTTCAACACTCTTGCTTTATAAATAAATAATTGAAATTGTTTAAACATTTGAAACTCTTATTTATTTTGGCATGAAAGAGATTTCTGGTAAAATTCTGAATATGAATAAATTTGTTACGATTCCGAACAAATGATTTTTATAGTGGAAAATTTATTGTTTATCAATTATTCGTAGAAGATGCTCGTAATTTTTAAAAATTGCAATTTTTTAATTATTTCATCAATTTTCCTCCAAAAGTAGACTCTATTTTTTTTCAATTTTCAAAATGATTTCTAACGGTTCAATATCAAGATTCAAAATCCGACATGCAAAGTTTAAACAATAAAATTATTGTAAAATATTCGAAAATTTAGGGTCAAATGGGGCTCAAATGAAAGCTCTGATGTTCAGATACAAAAGTAGAAAATCATTTCACTGAAGAAAAAATAGCCAAAGTACTTGGATATCCTCAAACGGAATCAAAATTCCCAACATTAAGAATTCAAATGCAGTTACTATTTAAATTTAAAATACAGTGTATTTCGATACGAGTGCGTAAAAGTATTTTTTGACTTGTGAGAGGTCTCTAGCGCTCGCTGCGAGTGCTACCCTCCCAAGGATCAAAGAACTCTTTTCCCACGAGTATCGAACCCTATTTTTCATCACAATGTGTGGAAAGCGGGATTTTGCGCACGCGGAGCGTGCGTAAAATTTCGCTTTACGCACAAGTGATGGAAAAAATCCAACAGTGTAGGGAAGATCTATCTTTTATTGTGCAAATTACCCCTGCAGCGTAAAATTTCGCTTTACGCACAAGTGATGGAAAGAATCCAACAGTGTAGGGAGGATCTATCTTTTATTGTGCAAATTACCCCTGCAGCTAGGTTATTTCAACGCCAACATGGAAAAGGTAAAACACCCCAAACGAAATGGCAAAAACACCGCCACAAAAATCAATTCGTACTCATAGTTTTTTGTGCGATCGACAAACAAAACTACTAAAATTTCCACTCGAATTCCAACAGGATTTTTGAACTAATGTGCTTGGAGACATTTGATTTCTCCCCATGTTCTCATGAGAAATGCATAAAAAATATATTTCACCTGTACAATAAACGCTACATCATTTTCGGAGCCACTGGAGCTCTTATCAATGACCTGCCTGATCTGCAGCGTCTGCGGCTTCACCTCGGACCTATCATTCGCAAAAAGCGCCGTTTCATCAACGGAATGACGGCGAAATGAGGCTACAGTGTCAGAGGCTGATCCCACATAGCTCTTCGGTCTGTTACCACTAATCTGGATATCCCTACTGGAAATGTCAACTGCTGAATTGCTCCACTCCTCTGCCGGCAATGTATTTGGCTTTGAAGGTTCATCCTTGGATAAATTTGACGTAGACGCCCACGTTCTCTTGGTCTCTGAGCTATCGCTTGAGCTATAAATGAATCGAAATAGAATGTATCAATGGGGAATAAATATTTTCATAGTAAACTATGTGAATGACAATTTCTCACATCCACACTCAAGTTTCAAGGATTTTCCTCACTTTGAGAATAGAAATTAATTCTAAACACTGGATTCAAAGGTGGATGAGACCATTTAGCAGAGGATTTTGGAATAAACACCTCAACAACACTTTTGATAAATTATTTGTAGGAACTCGCATCGAATCCAATGATAAAAAAATTTGTTTTTACCAAGTCGAAACATTTTGAAATCTGATTCCATTAATCGTATTAACGATGTTTATTCGACATCACGAATATTCCGAAAATTATTTATTATTTTTCTCCTCTGGTGATGGAAGAAGTTATTTACTCTGATCATAATTAAAAATCGGCAAGCCAGATGCATTATTGAGAAAGAAAACAAATGAGATGTATCTAATGTTTGCGTCAGTATTGGGGTTACATGCGGTGATCGGAGGGTTTATTTATTACGAAAATCAATAGGAGATCCTAACGCTTTCGATAGATAATTCTGCTAGGAATTCTATAATTTGTTTCATTATCCCAATTAAAAATTATTCCACTTTGCAGCTAGTTTTTTCTCGATAAAAAAATTTAGTAGAGTTTTTTTTATGCTCACTATTTCATCGATAATTCCATCGATAGATCTCTATTTCTTTGTAAAACTTCACTGACATTTTTTCTGTGAAAATTCCTTCTGACATAAATTTTCCAATTTTTCGTTTTCCTTCTATTTCTCAACGGAAGCCGAAAAAATACAGGGTGGGAGGCTTGAAAAAATTATGCCAAAAAATTTGTACTGCGACAATGTCAATTAATGATTTGTCTATAAAAAATTATGATTTATTGATTATTTTCTACAGCAGAAAAGCAGTGGAATTTTCAGTAGAAATCGAAAGAAAAAGGGTTTTTAATTGAATTCCAATAGAATCCCTTAAACGCACGGACGGGGCCCTTTTGTTTCTAAGCGTGGTATACCTATGCTCGAAACAACTAGAATCCGATGACTTATAATCAATGGAAAATTATGAAACCAATATTTAATTGAAGCAACTGTATTCTCTTTTTGTGATACCTGCCTGAAAAGTGTACTTTTCGAAATGGTTAGGTGTGCGTAAAGCGGTTGTTTTTCGTACGACGTACGTGTAGTTCGCGCACAAAAACAACCACTTTACCCCCACTAGCGTTCCAAGCAGTGAACTCGGCCGGTACCACAAAAAATGAGTTGTGTTACACGTGCGTGCGAAAAAGTGGACCTTTACGCACTAGTAACACAATATATTAATCTGACGAAGGTGACTTTATGTTATAATCACATGACTCAGATAATACTTTTTTCATCACGCTGTGCGAAAAAGTAACGTCCCTTTTTCACACATACTGATGAAAAATATCGTTCGATACTCGTGGGAAATAGTATATTTCGATACGATTGCGGAAAAGTGTTTTTGTTTTTCGCACGTTTTAGCACGAGCCGAAGGCGAGTGATATAATCCCACGAGTCTAAAAACAATTTTCCCGCGAGTATCGAACCCTATTTTTCATCACAATGTGTGGGAAGTGGGAGTTTGCGCACGCGGAGCGTGCGTGAAATGTCACTTTACACACACCGTGATGAAAAGTGTTTTTTGGCGAGTGGGAGGTTTATATCACGAGCCGAAGGCGAGGGATGTAATCCCACGAGCTAAAAAACATGTTTTCACTGGTAACGAACAATATTTTTCATCACAATGTGTGAGAAGTGGGGGTTTGCGCACGCGGAGCGTGCGTGAAATGTCACTTTACACACACCGTGATGAAAAGTGTTTTTTGGCGAGTGGGAGGTTTATATCACGAGCCGAAGGCGAGTGATATAATCCGACGAGCCAAAAAACACTTTTTTGCACCCGTTACGAAATATACTATTTCCCACGAGTATCGAACCCTATTTTTCATCACAATGTGTGGGAAGTGGGAGTTTGCGCACGCGGAGCGTGCGTGAAATGTCACTTTACACACACCGTGATGAAAAGTGTTTTTTGGCTCGTCGGATTATATCACTCGCCTTCAGCTCGTGCTATAAACCTCCCACGAGCCAAAAAACTCTTTTCCGTACTCGTAACGAAATATACTATTTCATCACGCTGTGACGAAAAGTGAACTTTTCGGCACGATCCGCCTGCCTAAAAGTCCAATTTCCGCCACATTGTGATGAAAAATATTGTTCGTTACTCGTGAAAACATGTTTTTTAGCTCGTGGGATTACATCACTCGCCTTCGGCTCGTGATATAAACCTCCCACTCGCCAAAAAACACTTTTTTGCACCCGTTATGAAATATACTATTTTGATACTGCTGGTACGTTCACCTCGTACCGAAAAGTGCCTTTTCTTTTACTCGTAAACGAAAAGTAAATGGAAAGTCTTTTCGTTTCTTGTAACAGTAACATCACTGTCAAAAAATATTGTTCGACACATGTGAGACGGGAATTTTCAGCTCGTATTATCGGCGCCGACTTCACGCTCGTGAAAATTCCGTCTCACTCGTATCAAAATATACTATTATGCTCGCCTTCGGATCGGATTATAAAGTCACATTCGTCAGATAATACTTTTATCGCCTGATGATATAATCTACTATTGGGGACGCTATACATCGCTGCGGTGTCTGGTGGGTATCGCCTGCACTAAGAAAAATGGCCGTCCGATGGTTTATCGTTGGTACTTCAATCAATCACTTTACAAATCCTGAAGTTTTTCTAAAATATGACAACATCGGAACTTCGAGTACAACAATAAAAAACAATACAGAAATGATTGAGTCGAAGAGGAACTACTACTGTCAGCTACAATGTGAGGGTTTGAACAAGTTCGAACGGGTAAACCATCGGTCGTCCATGTTATGAGGGCGATCATCACCCCACCATTGGTAAATAGCGGTCCCAATTACGCACTCGTATTGAAAAATATTTGCAATGTCATTTGTCTGGTTGAGTTGCTCTCCACAGTTTTGGAAATAATCAATTTTGAAAAAAGTCATTCACATTTTCATGGATCGATACCATACATCGACTCCACACGTAAGGGGCAATCAAATGGGCGAGGATCTCCATAAAAAATGTTCGTACACACTGAGAAAAAAAATTACTTTTGCCAAGGAATCATTTTCTTGGGAGAAGAATTTATTTTTTGCGGAGCGTATTTCTCCAGGCCAGTCATTATCAAGGAGTCCAAGTCCATCTCTAAATATTACAATTATGTTCAATTATGGAATGGTTATATTACATATGACCTTGAATGAACTCCATTGACAATTATTAACCTTTAAAATTATTTCAAATTATTATACGTTAGAAAACCTCGAATTTGAAAAAATTGAAAAATAATGAAGCGTATTCATTCAAGGTCATATGTAGCATAATCATCTCATTGTTCAACATAATTGTAATATTTGGAGATGAACATGGACCTGAGAATGACTGGCCTAGAGAAATAAGCCCCTAAAAAAATTAATTCTTCTCCCAAGAAAATGATTCCTTGGCACAAGTAATTTTTTATCCCAGTGCATATTGAAGTAGGGTCGGTCTCTTCAGCACATATTCCTCTCCTCTCTTTACTATCATGATTGAAGACGTAGGGAAAGACGAGGCAAAATATAGCTCTTCAGATCTCCAACAGTTATTGCCCAAACATAATAGAATAATAGGTGATGATAGATAGATTCAGATCATGGTTCGAGACATGATAGGCGATCGGAAAATTCAAAGCCAAACGTCAATATGGTTCAAGAGAGATAGAAACGCAGGTATTTAGACCGCCTTTTATTCGATCAACACGTGCAATCATCGTTCAATATGACCTACAAGCCTGTCATTAAATGCCAAGATGACATTTTCAAATAATATGACAAAGGAACAGATCTATCATGATATCACCGATGATCGGGAGGCAGATGAGCCCATGAGAAGGACTGAAGTGTGTGAAACGGAGAGAACACTTTACGAGTGCCACAATTCAGATCAAGTTGGTCTCATTTTTAAGTATAAGCAGAAACCGCGGTGAAATATGAAAGCCCCTGGGGTTTGTAACCATGAATCTGAGAGTTATTGGCGCTCGTTAGGAGCCACGAAAAAGTGGACAAGAAGTAAACTGCGGAGAGTTTCAAGGTGCACAAAGGATCGTGAAGGACTGAAACCTTGAAATTCATTTAAGTGCCTACATTTTTAATCGATTGAACTAAAAATTGCTTCACACATAGTTGTTATGAACAAGAATGAAACGAAGCATGGATTCTTGCTAATGTCCATATATAGTGTACAGATTCCATATCTCGTATCCATATCCATACTTAGTATAGTGCATTCGTACTCACTGCAAGGATGCATACTTCAAAAGGATATTACGTAGGTTAATTTCAGACATATTATACAGCCAAAACGAATGTCTGAATTTCACACACCTTTTGTAGACATTTTTCAGACACTGAAAAACGTCTGAATAGAATGAAAATTTGTCGAAATTTCAAACATGAATTAAGATGTTTTGGCACCTGTTCGTCATTCACAAATTTTCAAATTTTCATTTTATTCAGACGGTTTTTAGTGTTTGAAAATGTCTACAAAAGGTGTGAAATCAGACATTCGTTTTTGCTGTGAAATTTCCCTTACACGGAGAGAAAAATTCAATAAAAACTACATATCTTTTCCGTGATTCCGGAGCGAAATGAGGTTGTAGGAAATTTTACGGAACTATCACTGAATCTCCTGTGAACAAGTACACTGATAGAACAGATTAGTTATTGTTAACGAATGGATTTTGGTTGGAGGTTAGGGTCTATCCGGTCTCACCAAATGTTCATTCGTTAATAGTTAACGAATGTTTATTTGAGGAGCCTTGTTTGACTTAACTTTCCCCATTCAAGTGAACCGTTCGTTAACTATTAACGAACATTCATTTGGTCATATTCAACTCTACCATTCGTTCATAGTTAACGAATCTCGTTTGGAATAAATGAATCATTCTATCAGTGTACGATAACGTCACTTAAATTTTCTGAGTCGATTCCGTAATCGGTGAGCGAATTGTGAGTTCCGTAATTTTTACTGAACATTTCTCTCCATGTACTTTGCGTCCGCCGTGGCAAAAAAAATATACGCAATATTGAGCAATTATTCACGTTCACTGGGATAATTTTTGATAGAACGCAGTGTAAATTTTAGTTTCGGCGCAAATTACCGTCATGTTCAGTAAATTTTCTCGGACCAACGGAGAAAAATTTACTGTTAGTCTCGCACTTTTTCCCCGATATAGAGTGAAAAAGTGCTGAAAATCGAATTCGCTCCATCATTACTTGACTTGTCCGGTAATTTTTCTCCTACTTTTTTCGGCTTTGAAATTTTACCGCGGTCTCCCTTTCATTTCAGATTTTGAAAATCACTCTTCAACTCATTAAGTTATACTCTGCTAAACTCCACTTTGCCCCAGTCACCCCAACACTGAGAGAAAAATATAATTCTTCTGACTATATTTCATCACCATCGAATTATAGTCAAAAAGTCCTCAACAATTTTTCATGGGTTACGGTAACTATGGCCGGAGAAGTAATTACTACAATGGAATGTAGTCATTGCAACTATTTTATAGTTCTCCTCACGATAGATTTGTCGTGGTTACTTTTGAACTTTGGTTAGTTTAACTGCATTTTGATTTGCAAAAATTACGCTTGTGAAGTTACTATAATGTTATGTGCCGCATACAAAAAAAAATCGTATCGTTCACCAAACTGCCTCAACTATTTTCTTATTGTAAATCGAACTTCAGATTTTTCTCTCAGTGAAGAATCAACATTGCATATTTTCACGAAAACTGTGAAGTGCGGATGAAAAAAAAAAATAAAATTACCGTCCAGGAGATGATTCCCACTTGGACAAGCTCGGCGTTGACGAAGTGATGCTCGCCTGCAGTCCAGGTGTCCGTTTGCCCGCATGATCCTTGTAGTCTCTGTCGAATCATTGATTATGCTGCTGTTGAGCGAAATCGCGAGCAATCACATT
This sequence comes from Diachasma alloeum, assembly GCF_001412515.2. Taxonomy (NCBI): domain Eukaryota; kingdom Metazoa; phylum Arthropoda; class Insecta; order Hymenoptera; family Braconidae; genus Diachasma; species Diachasma alloeum. Next base: position 1,206,936 of record NW_021680371.1, on the reverse strand, counting down.
ACGATCACTTAAACTAAATGGACAAAGGGGAAATTTTATCTGTACCTGAAGCAACGTTTACACCTCGTTGGCCATCGCACTTGTGGATGAAAACCTAGGGGGCACAGGGCATCCCCTTTCGATGATCCAAAAGAATGATGATGCATTATTGTAACTATTCACGATGATTACATTAATCATTCAAGGGTTAAAGACAAATTGTTTTTTTCTTTCGCATTCCCTTTTCCATTTAACATTCGCAAATTATTTCCCTGCACTCAACTACCTTAACTCGGATCCCATCCGAGCATCTATCTTTAGATTTATCATAGAACACACTGGTAAATGCAGGCTTTACATTTTTATTCACATGACACATTGTACATCGATTATCGTCATCTGAGCTTTTCTTCACACGATTATTTCCGATAATTACGAGGAATTATTCACATTTCTGTATAACACAATCGCCAGAACTAAAACACAATCGTTAAATTACGTAATTAATTCCTGGGGATGATAGAGTCATCAAGATGATCAATTGGACCAGGGGGAGTAGTAAAGTTCAATCACGATAATTTCGAACAAAGGTGAAAATTTGAAAATGAGGAAAATTAGGTGGAAATACAGGTGTTACTCCACTTGATGCAACAGACAATTTTAAACCAATGTATTTTACTCCGTTCTAGCTGATGTATGTCAGAAAGCTCCTGTGATTGTAACATTGATGAAAAAATACGGAATATTGTGACTCTAGCATGGGATGAAACTGACGGGGGAGGTATTTTTTGGCCGAAAACTATTACGGTCGACTAGGCTGAGCAGTGGGGGATTGCGTACATTGCGACGCGTGTGCCTGACGATGAAACATCCCGGAGAGCTTCGGAGCTCAAAAAACTTTGGATGTAAGCCAGGTTGTATATTTATACTCAGAGGTTATAAATATAAGTTAACGCGTTTTCAGTCGTATATTTCGTTCATGGGTTTAACAATTTCCTGGAACCTGATGACCCACATCTTTTAAAGGAAAAATTGGTCTGTCATAAGTGAGGACGAAATAAAAATAATGTAATAATGTAATATTCATTTGCGACACAACTTATTCATTTTTGAAAGGTGACAAAAGGTTTATTTTCATTGTTGATGAGAATTTTGGACCCTAATTTTCAATCCTGAGGATTTATGCCAAGTCCTTGGATTTGCGAGTTTTCACGGAAATTTATCTCCAAGTAGAACATTTTTTATAAACCACTGCATATTCGTGATAAACTGTTTCCAAGATCGAAATAGTTTCTCCGCAGTCTCATGAATTTATGGAACAATTGTGTGAGGAGAATAACGTATTGATAGCTTTGATGAATGGGATGTCTCATTCGTCCAAGAAATCGCAAATATGCGGTAGAATATGCAGTCAGTTCTCATATTGCTTCCGAATGGAAGCTTTGTAATCGTTCAATTAAAAGTTTTGGATTTTTTATGTTATATGGACCCAGTATGATTCAAAAAGTCCGAAAATGCAATTTTTAGACCTCGTCTGTACGTGTGTATAGGTGTATGTATGCCCCCATAAAAAATATATAATATGGGCCAGTTCCAATTTTTTTTGAAATTTATAAAGAATATGTTAAAAAATATATAAAACAAACATTTTATATATTTTTATATATAAAACGAACATTTTATATATTTTTGAAATATAAATTTTTCCATGTGGGTGTACATATGTAAGAAATTTTTTTTCAATTGTTCGCTAATGACTCGACGAAATTGATTTTTTTTCAAGTGTAGGCATTGTTGAGCCCTATCGATCGCCATTAAGTAAATTTTAATTCATCGATTAGTATTTTTAATTTTGGAATTTTTTCCAAAATCGGTTGTCTTATGATAACTAAGAAAAAATGTTCTGAACTGATCGAATGATGACTTAAAAAATTTGTGTATCATTTTGCCGAGTTCGACGCTGGAAACGACAGCAATAATCGTTATTTTGATTTATTTGAAAATTTGCAAAAATTTTATATTTTTTGAAAATCAGAATTCCGGGGATATCTTTGAATATCATGCTTCAAATGAATTCAATCGTAGCCTAAAATGTCTGCCATTGAGTCGAAGTTAAAAGATGATTACGATAGCTATATTGTTTGATTTGATGTTTATGATGATATATTATAAAAATCCAAATCAACTTTTGGTAATGAAAATTTGGTACTCGAAATTAAGACTCCAAATTTAAGGGTCACAAGGGTCAAAATAAAGATCACGGGGGTTAAAATAATGGTCATGAGGGTTAAAATAAGGGTCGTGAGGTCCTTATTCTGACACTTATGAGAGAATAAAGGTCATAAGGATCCGAGTAAGGGTCACGAGGATCAGAATAGGGTCACAAGGGTCAAATTAGGGGTTATGGGGGTCAAAATAAGGGTCACAAGGACCAGATTAAGGGTCACAAAGATCAGATTAAGAGCCACAAGGGTCATATGGGGGTCATATGAAGATCATATGTGGATCATAAGGGGGTTGGCGAGTAAAGCGAGTTGGGGCGTAGCCCCCTAGTGTATGAATAAAATTTTTCTATTAACATTTTATCAAAGGGTGGAGGGGAGAGATAGAATCGCGAAAAAGACAATCGGTTGTATAGAACAAAGAGATAATAAGAATAATGAGAATGATGATAACATCCAACTAAGTTGAAAATCTGACAAAATTTGTTAAAAAGAAATTCTATTCAATTGAATAAAATGAAATGAACAATGAATTATACATGACAGAAGAAAATTATGTGCAAAATAACCATTCGGCAGCATATTGTTAATTTATTCGCAAAAATAGCTACGTCACATGCAGTACAAGAGCCATTTCCCACTTGTTTGCAGATATCCTGACGAAATTTCACTGCAATACGAAAACATCGTTGGGAGACATTTCTCTTGCTGAAGAATTGAGTAGCTCCTCCTATTCAATACCCGGAAGCATTTAATTACATTTTATTGTTCATTTTACGAGAGGCCCCAAAAAAACCGGACACCTTGCATCAAGGAACTTTCATCGGAAATTTTAATTGAAACCTTGGAGACATCTTCTAGAGGCAGAATTTTTTCGTCACGTATGAGGATGCAATAAAATGATACAAAAACGTACTTGACGCATAATTTATGATCTGAGGAACCCAATAAATGGTTTATTGCCGTTATTGGCGAAATTTTTTGACTGGATTTCTCAATGAATTCAAATTTGTCACTTTTGGCAACAAATTTTCAACAAATTAAAGACTTTTTATTTATGTAAAACTGTTTCAAAAACAAAAAAATTTTGTCCGTAGTCATGAAAATGAAAAAAATGAAAAAAACAAAAACGCGATAGATTATCTAGAGTAGGGATCGACACCAATCATTAGTTTTAATAATACTTGGGTTGAAATTTGAAAATGATGAAATAATTGATAATTTAAATTTTCGAATTGACTATGAATTGAATAATTTAAAGTCTGGGGTTGGAAATTGACCATTGGACAAATATTTCTAAATTTGCAATTGGCCAAATAATCGGCAATCCTCCGCACTCAATTATTTATTGATAAAATAATTCGAAATTTGGATCTTTAATTGATGATTAATTTAATAGTTAAAAATCAACGAATACTATTAACTACCGACTTCTTCAAAATTTAACTTTTTTAAAATTTATGATTCTACCCCTGTCTGATTCAGAGTAACCTGTCATTTTAATAGATATATTGACGAAACCGCAGTGTCAAAAAACGTCTGAAGACTTGAGCATCCATTTCCCCGAAGAATGCAATTCCACCTCATTGTCGATTTTACAAGACAACCATAAAAAAGGTGAACACCTTGAATCAAGAAACTTTCATCTGAAACTTTAATCGAATTTTTTCAACAATGTAACAGCCCACAACTAAAATCTCTCAAGGATGTGACTATATCGTTCAAAAGCCGGAGATTATCTCAGAAACCTGTCTTTTTTTTTCACCAACAAATCATTTATTTTTTGAGTGCAACATTGCAAGATCCGGCTAGCACTTAATTTTTGTCCTCGGCAAGGACAAAACCCTGCGGCTCTCTCTTATCCCTCTGGCAAGGAGTTGAAAAGGTAAAAAAAGGTGCCTTTGAACCAGGAATAAAAAGAAGAAAATAATAAAAAGACAGTAAGAAGGGACCAACCCCGGATCGCAAGGCAGTTCAGTGGCCCTCCTCTGGCTGTACCTCTCACTACCCAACTGTGTGTATCGGGCAAAGGCCACAAGCGCCTTGTCCTATTTCTGACGTCACGTCGGCAGGCTCTCCAGTCTACCCAGTCAAACTGCGGGTGGGTGGCGGGGGGTGGCAAAGGCGGAGAGGGAGGGGGGGGGG
>NW_021680371.1:1198407-1202409 GCF_001412515.2 Diachasma alloeum | reverse complement strand
GGGGGGGGGGGGGGGGGGGGGGGGAAGGACTAGTCCTGTGATGGTGACGGTGAATTTTTCCCTTTTTTTCATAGTCGTTTGCCTTATAGCAATGGCTTATACTATAAAACCGATTGGTAGTGGGGAACCGGGATAACCCCGCGCATGCGCAATTGTAAGGCAACATGGTGAACGTTTTGGTCGGACTCTCACTCACGGGCTGTTTCACGGGAACGGCTGGTCGGTATCCACCAATCGACCATCGAACTTTTCCGGATAAATTACGAGTACATTTGTCCAAACTTGTAACTATATTTGGAGTATCGAATGGTCGATAACACTAAAGTGCATTTTTAGGGAATTTAATTTAAATTGTGCAGACAAACGTGATTTTCCCGCGCAAATAATTTGAATTTTTCAATCACTTTTACCGCGGAAATAGTAGTTTGTAAGTGTATTACCATTAATCCGTAGATTTTTTGTATGAAAAAGTGCGGAAACAGAAAGTATAACAAGGAAGGATTATGGACGAATGGGAAATAACTGGGTGGATAAAGCGTATGTGACATTCAAGTTGGACCATATTGGAGTTCCGTGACGACGCAATTGAGCCGCTGTCATTCGATTGGTATGTCAATTTTGATAATGCGATAACGGTTCAATGGTAAATTATAAATCGTGAGGCTACTGTGAATTAATGCAGTGGTATTTCAGTGGTGGTAAAGAGAAGTCAGTTTCTCGTGGGCTTCTTTTTTTTATTGAAAAAGTACAAGTCGACCTACGCGCCTGGGATAACCAGTTTCTTCCACTCGTTGAAATCTCCGTGGAAATGTATATACATGTATATGGAGAGGCTGGAGAGAGATACGGGCATACGGCTGTTAAAGGGTTCCATACGGTCTCTCTGTTATTTTATAAATTTACCGATGAAACTCGCGACAAATTATAAGTTTTGAACAGTTACTGGTTTCCCAGTGAAATTCATAAAAATAGGTAACAATTTACCGTTGTCGGACTAATTAAATTTTCATCTCGGTGTCGGTTTCTGGCGTTTTTAGTGGATATTAAGTTGACGACGAATTTATGAAACGGGAATCGTGTTTTCTCAAGACGTCGAGAAACTCGGCTTTTGCCTAGAAGAGAACTTATCATCGCCTTTATGTTCAGCACATGCACGGAGGAGGCGAGTGAAAGCCCTCTCCCAATGGAAATTCTTCCAAATCCAGCCAAATGCCTCTGCACGATGCGCTAGAATCTTTCTCTCATATTTTATCATTATTCTCGATTCCTTCTCGGGCTACCTTCCTTTTCTGTTTCTACCCCCGGCTTTTGTTCCTTTTTGGACCTCTATCGATATTGATTTCTCGATTTTATGATGACGTCGGGAATGCCGATTTTTTTTTTTTTTCGAGGATAAAGTATACTGAATTTGCAGAGGTTTGTTGCACTGCGAAAAGAGATGCGAAAACAAGAGAGGTGTGGCGGAATAGCCAGGCTAAAGGCGGTTTGTGGCTGTGTGTTGTGCGAACTGGTGCCTTCGTCCTCGACAGCCTTCGCATTCTTCGTGCAAGTGAAAGCCCCAGCGAGAGATGAGACGCCGTTGTCGTCGCGCGAGGATAAAACACGTCATTATAATTTTTCTTTTTCTCACATTCTTGATGATTATTTTCTATTGATAAATAATGACATTTAGGAGTATCGGTTTTGGAGAGCAGCGAGTGGGTCTCACTGACCTCATTCGAAAAACGAAAATGGACGTGATGTTATGGTTAGGTTTTTTTCCGATGTTTATGGTAATTTTTTATCCGAGTTGTTCTATCGGAAGTGAGAGTTTGATTGATTCGTGAAAGCATTCTTGATTATGACATTTAGAAATTTGGGAATGACAAACTGATTGTGGAATGGCTTCTATACAAAAAATTGTTGAATTATTCAGTCGAGAGGAGGTGAGACAGAATGAGATGAATTTAATAAAGATCTATGCAAATCTCGAATCATCCCTTTACATAGGGAATTCTGAATGAATCATTAAAAAATCTGAATGATTTCCCAAACGAAACTGATGTTTTCGACCATATGTTTTCAAATTGTTAAAATACTTTTGGGCCATTCCTCCTCAGGTGCGTTAGAGCATTCGAAACGTAGTGCAATTTTGATTACTTGATTTTTTAAGTTTTACTGCTGCTGACCTAAACATCGCCCAAAAGTATTTTAACGATCTGAATGATTTCCGAAATGATGCATTATGATTAAGATAATAATGCACTACCACATCTGTTGTAGCATCAGAAGATTCTTCATCTCAATTGTTGCTGAACGAAAAAATTCCGAAATTTAATTGACCGAAATGATTGAGACATTTTTCCCACCAGCAGTTTGAAACAGTTTCACCCGGTATGTCCGACTCATACCTTACCTTAGTTACTTTTCTATCCCAACACATTCCCCACTATTCCATCGAAAAACGCGATATCTCGAAACATACAGAAACGGTGTATATAACGTGCCCGTCTCTTTCTCTCCGTTCACAAAACCCCCTCGTACTCCTGCGCTCACCCAACTTGGGTTCATATTATTACGAAATCGCTCAAGTTATATAAAAACGCCTCGGGTGTCTTGCGCGCACCTCCGTAATTGATATACACCAACGGTTTTTTCTTCTCGTCTCCTTCTCGACCACGCACGTACGCAGAAATGAAAGAATAGGCTAAATTGTCCAGTGTCAAAATTGATGACAGCATTCACAGCAATCACTCACGTATTTCTGTGGTTATAATTTCATATGAATCATGAAATTGGAGAAAATAAGAAATCAACGGGCACCAGACGGTCTTCTAAGACAACTTTTACAATCTAACAGTTAATAAATCTGAGCGGCGGTTTTTTATGTCTCTGGAAAGGTCACACACTCGTCAGAGAAAAAAATTATGCATCGATGATTGTAAAAAAAGTACTGTCGAATGTGCAATTAAAATGACGTTACGGAAAAACAAATAAAGAGGTCAAAGTTAAGATTCAGCGAAACATATTTTCTCCGTTTGGCTTTCGTTCGAGTGTTTTTCAGAGCAGATATAATTGAAAGAAAAAGAAAAGAAAGGGAGTAAATTATTTTTCTATTGAAATGTCAGAATGAAAACACTGAATACATTCTGTTGTGAAGTGGTAGTAACCAATTGACAAATCAATTCTTCTCGTCGTGTTGTACGGAAAAGAAAATTTTATTTTTCAATCAAGGATAAACCACTTTCTTGAATTAACAATATGCAAATTCTTGATTTTAAAATAGACATTCTTCATTAATAACAATTATTCTTCACTCGAAAAGAAAATATACTTGAACCTAGTATGATATTCTTATTCAATAATTTTTCTTTCTGCATAAATACTGAATTTCATTAATTATGCACGATATTGCGATAAAATGTCAGCTGAAATTTTTCATTGGAGATTTCGTCAGCTGCAGAAAAGGTCTCTTGCCTTTTCCTTCTCGAAAAACTCGTTCCAAAGATAAATGCATAATTACCAAAAATGTCAAAGTTGACTTATGAGTTCTCTATTTCTCCATCTGTGAAATAGAATAAAAGATTGGATAGATAATGGCGTTCGCTTCGCAAAGAAATGCAGAAAGTGAAGGAAAGATTCGAGACACGAGAGACGTTATAACAAACGGGAGAGGATAAAAGCGACAGCGATAGAGAATAAAGATACGTCGAAACGGCGGCGCGGCGGAGAGGGGACGGGGCGGGAGGAGGGGAAAGTGTAGCAACTGGTAATTCCTTTCTTAAGGCTAATTATGCAAGGCGTAAGGCCCCGGAGTGTAGAAACGAGAGCTCCATAGCTGTTATCTTCCTGTTCTATATACGTGCGCATTCTTAGAGAAGGGGAGACTTCATTCGTTTCCTGAAAAATTCGATTTTCATCGAAGGACAAGAATTTTTGGAACAACTGATTCCTCAATGTCCTTCGACGCGTACACAGATTTTACATTAAGGTATTTACGGCGTGATGGGGGGGGGGGGGGGG
>NW_021680371.1:1043260-1198378 GCF_001412515.2 Diachasma alloeum | reverse complement strand
AAAAAGGTCAAGAAATTGATGATTTTTTTTACATTCTTTGATTTTTTCAAAACCCCTATACAAAATCCCAGATAGCCTAGGAAAATGGTTGAAATACTGGAATTTTTCTAAAAAATGCACTTTAACACGGGCTCTTACACGGAGAGAAATATTCAATAAAAATTACGTATCTTTTCCGTAATTCCGAAGCGAAATGTGGTTGTAGGAAATTTTACGGAGCTGTCGCGGAATTTTTCCAGAGCGATCCGTAAATTTTATTTGAATCTCCTGTGAAAAATTATGATACCGTCACTTAAATTTTCTGAATCGATTCCGTAATCGGTGAGCGAATTGTGAATTTCCGTCATCGGAATCTCGACCAATAGGAGGGCCGCATTTGATGTCACGTGGTACAACCTACANGCTGTCGCGGAATTTTTCCAGAGCGATCCGTAAATTTTATTTGAATCTCCTGTGAAAAATTATGATACCGTCACTTAAATTTTCTGAATCGATTCCGTAATCGGTGAGCGAATTGTGAATTTCCGTCATCGGAATCTCGACCAATAGGAGGGCCGCATTTGATGTCACGTGGTACAACCTACACGGTTTTATATCGGTAAAATTTGGTAAAACCACGGCACGTTGCTAAGGGAGACTAAACAAAATAATTGAAATGCGAAAGTGTAGGTTGTACCACATTGACATCAAATGCTGCCCTCCAGTGACCGAAATTCCGATGGAGGAAATACTCCTCCAAATACCCCTCGAGCTTCAAAATGCAACGGGTATTTCCCTCAACCTTCCCTGCAAACAAACGATCGTGTCAAGTTTTGTAGGAAAATCCCTCGCTCCTTGCGGGGTTTTTAAACCTACAGAACTTGACACTCTCGTATGTTTGCAACGAAGCTATCGGGAAATACCCGATCATTTTGAAGCTCTCGGGATATTACTACTGAATATTTCTCTCCGTGTACGGGAATTCGGAAAAAAAAAATATTAAAAATAGAAAAGAAGGCGACATTTCCCTGAAATTTCGCACTAGGGTGGAGCTTTCATGGAGGAACATAAAAAAAAATAATCCAAGTGGCCTAGGAGAATTCTTAGAAGGGATAATTAAAAAATCGCGGAGGGGTAAGCGCGGCAAATACGAATGGAGTTGTGATGATACATTTCGCTACGGGAAGGAGCATAACAGCTGAGTAAATCGGTGCTGCCAACTTATACCTCGAACGGCACGACGTCACTTTTTCTATCTATATTAATTATTTTCCGATTATCCAAAAGACAAGCTAGAAAAATGAAAGAAGGCTTGAAATATGTGGGAATAAATAAAGAAGTTATTAAAAAAATATTTCGAACACAAAAATGGTCGAAATAAATTGATTAGTTATTGTCCAGTTAAAATATTAAAAATAGTCCAGGGCCTCCAATTTTTGGAGTACAGAGATTTTTTTGTCAAAATTTTTGAAAAAATGTGTGCAATAACAATTACGAATTGGTTTTTTTGCAATTCACCTCTTACACAGCTCATTTCTTTTTTTTTAATTGCACCATACATGTGAAATAGCCCGAAAAATGTTTCTGAAAGAATCGACAATATATTTAAAATATTTTAATGACAATTTTTCTGCCTATTTTATGTTAATGGCGCAAATTTTTATATTAAACAAAACGGAATTAGCTGTGTAGAAATCTAATTTGAAAAGACTAATTCATAATTGTTATTGTACACATTTTTTCAATAATTTTGAAAAAAAAATCTCTGTTGCCCTCTGAAAACAAACAATAAACAATTAATTTTTTGCACTAATTATTCGTCTTTTAGACGTAATATAATCGATCTTCAATGCATAAGAAATTTGCGCGACTGTTAAAACTCATAGTAGTCTCCCCTTAAATGCATTCATCACAACGTGTGAATCCTAATAACAAAGAAGACTCTCTCCATTTTCCCTCTTTTTCTAATTAAATCCAATTCAACGTCTTGTATGAAAAAGAGCGAAGCGGGCGTGACCAACGTGAAATTCTTTTGATCGTTACGTTGAGCTTAGAAAGTCTAACTTTCATGCTCCAACGATCATCGATCGCGACCGGGCTTTTGCTGAGAACAGAAAATTACCCGAGAGTGCTGTTATGATTTTTCTTATTCACTCCCATTCAGTTTTGTACTTCCTGTAAACACGGGATGAAACAGGGTCGAAACGTGGGTAATTTACCTGCCATCAGTGGCACGATTTCTCGTATCAAATGAGTTATGTGATTAGAGGAAAATTTAACCCACATTTTCACAATAAAGTGAATAAAGCTTCCTCATCATTCTGATTTGACAGTTCTTCATTTGTCCGATTTTCGTAAAAGGATCGGTCGCTACGATATATATTTCCTCTTAGCAATTACGTTTGTAATTAGAACAGAATGTAATCCACATTCTTGCGTGTGGAAACATAAATGCACGCTTTTGAAATAACGAAATTCCTTCATGCTTTTGTTCCTCGCATTTTCACAAGGGGTGGTCGCACTTTTCTGTTATATCTTATCATCAATTTTTCAAGTGAACCTTACACGTGACATCGAGCCACGGAATACACAGCATTCGTTACCTTTGTCTGTTTTATTCATCTATTGACTGTACAGCGACAAAGTTAACGGTACACCAGTGTCTTGTTTTCTTTTTAACACATGAACGCCCACGTCTACCTTCGACACTGCGCTCCGTTCGTAAAACACCAGTATATTATCCTCAATAAAACGGATAAACGGTAGAAGAGGATGGATAATTCATTTCTCTCATTTCATTCAATTGTAATTATGAATAACTAGCGAACGGACGCTGCGCCCTTCGCTGGATTAATTTATACTATTTTATTTTATTTTATTTCCATTTCCGACTTCACGAGTAAATTCATTCAATTTTATCGATTTGTATTTTTATTGTATATATTTTTTCCTTAATTCGCACGTTACAACATTGAATGAAGGAAGTTGTTTTAAAGATCAATAAAAAGTGGTTTTTTGTGATCAAAACAAATACACAAAACAAAAGTCATTCGAAATCTCATTGAAATACACTGTTGGAAATTTTTTGAAATCCCATGGAAGATATTATAGTAAATCTCATGAGAGTGACATTGAATCGGATTTAGGGAAAAAATGGTTATGAAATTTAAAGTTTTAAGTAGAATTCACGGAAATTCATGAGTTTTCAGGGAGAATCAGATGGAAATTTCACAACTTGATTGAATTTTCATTGGAACATGAATATTCAGAAACAAAATGACATGAATTTTCAACTTTTCCCGGAATTTATCGGATTTTTATGAACTTTCACAGAATAATTGAACTGAAAAATCAAGTATTTTATTGATTTTCAGATCATTTGAACAGAAAATCAATGGAATGGAAATCAATGGAAAATTCAGACAAAAAATATTACCAGTGTAATAGAAAAATCTCTTCAAGTATTCCTGATCATTTTTAAAATCTATTCTTCCCTTCATATGGTAAAAGGATGTCGGTACTCCTCATTCTTATGGTCGGATTGCAATTATTATTATGAAAAGAAAATGAAAAAAGAATCAGAAGGGAATTATCGGCTAGAAAATTGATTTTTTTTTTTCATATTGACGAGAACTTCGAATCACTCAAGTATTAGAGGGATCTCAATAATTCAGCAAGAAGAAATTAAAAAAATGCAAAAAAAAGTGAGGAGGAAGAACTAAGGAAATTAATTTTTCACTGTCTCCGGAAAGTTTTAAAATCAATACATTTTTTCGAATAATGGAAGAACACCCACAAATACTTGGACATCCTTGCGTTTGGTTGATCCTATGTTTGTGCTCACGGAGAGAAATATTCAATAAAAATTACGTATCTTTTCCGTAATTCCGGAGCGAAATGTGGTTGTAGGAAATTTTACGAAACTGTCACGGAATTTTTCCACAGCGTTCCGTAATTTTTATCCGAATCTCTTGTGAAAAATTACGATACCGTCACTGAAATTTTCTGAGTCGATTCCGTAATCGGCGAGCGAATTGTGAGTTCCGTAATTTTTACTGAACATTTCTCTCCGTGCTGACTTTTTGTTTATTCATGTTTTGTTTATTTGTTTGCACATGATATGTTCCAACACTGATATAGAAGTAGTTTGACTAGGCGGAGATTGCCGGCAAGAGCCTGATGAAGCTGAAATAATTTAGCGAAACGTCGCACTATAACGATTTAATCAACGTCGTAATTATGTCTTCAATATCCCCTGACCTTTCTTATATTGACTAATATCATGGAGATGAGAGGAATCATTAATACTCATAAATTCGATTTCTATCCTTGTCTTATTTCGATAGAATAAATCAAATAAATGACACAAATTAAGAATTGGAGACTAAAAATTTTATGCGATTATAATTTATGTAATAATTTATCATCAACAAATGCATTGGAATATTGAGAACCCCTGGATCTTTCGAATAGAAACGAGGCGTAGGTTACGTTATACCAGCCGCAATTTTCTCGCTGGATATGTATACATGTACAGTGGGAGATCGAGCCAGCAGCCCAGGAGCCATAGCTTCCCCTCTCTCATACCATTGAGCATTTGTTTCTTAAATGTATTTATCTCTCTATACGTGTATTTAATGTATATATGTGGCATGAGATAGGGCCCACCAGTGTATCTCTCTGTTGCGCAGCTACTTCAGCCATTGCCCAAGGAAACTCTCCTTACTTCTTCCACTCTCTCAACTTCTTGACTTCTCCCGCGCCGTTGCGGAGTTAGGCCAGGCCTTCGCCTTTTATTACGAGTGAAAGTCGCCAAGTTTTAGGTGCAGGCGAAACATTTAATATTACACTGTACAAATCCACAACTCTCTGACTTATTACTCACACTTTCAGCTGTTATTTCCTTTGAGGTTTTCACGAATCTCTTGATTTCTTTATTCTCATTATTCGGGGAAATTCATGGCTTCGCAGAGAAAAAAGTTGCTGGTTTCTAGAATCAAGTTACTGATTTCATGAAACTCATGGTTCTACAAGGCACTGAGAATGAGAAATTGCTCACTTAGTTTCAGAGGAAAAATTCTTGGAATTCAGGAGCAAGAGAGTGTACTTATTTCAAGTGAGAAATGTTGTTAAGGATATCCAAGTTTCTTTTACTGTTTGGTAGAGACCACCTTACAGATTCAACCTTTTGCAATCACCAAATTCGTCAATTAAATTGCGTGAGAAAAATTTGAAAAAAATCGGTGAATATTTTGCTTTGTTAAAATCACGTTTTGCACAGAATTATTTTTTTTAACATTCGTTGTTTATAAATGAATATGGAATCGATTTCTGGTACAATTCTGAATATGAGTCAATTTTTTACGATTCCGAATAAATGATTGTTAAAGTGGAAAATTAATTGTTTATAAATTATTTATAGAAATTGCTCGTAATTTTCAACGATTGCAATTTTTTAATTATTTCATCAATCTTCCTCCAAAAGTAAATTTTGTATTTTTTTTTTGATTTTTAAAATGTTTTCTAACGGTTTAATATCGAGATTCAAAATCAGACCTGCAAAATTTAAATAACAAAATCATTGTAAAATGTCCGGAAACTTAGGGTCAAATGGGGTCAAATGAAAGCTCTGACGTTTGACTACAAAAGTAGAAAAGCATTTCAGTGGAGAAAAAATGTCCAAAGTACTTGGATATTCTTAAGGTTATGCAAGTATCTTTTACAGCTTGGTACAGGCCACCCTACCGATTCAACTTTTTTCAATCACCAAATTAATTAAGTACATTGCGTGAAAATTTTTTTTTGAAAATCATGAATATTTGGCTTTATTGAAATTACATTTTGCACAGAATTATTATTTTTTTAACATTCGTTGACCATAAATAAATATGAAATCGATTTCTAGTAAAATCCTGAATATGAAGAAATTTGTTTACGATTGCGAACAAATCAGTAGCGAAGTGGTAAAACGGTTTAAGTCGACTTATCTCTCAGTTGAGTTTTTGAGGAATATTTCGGAATCTAAGGGAGATAGTGAAATTTACGTAATTACATTTGTTGTAGCTCTCAATCGGCTCTACGAAACAGGTTATAACAAAAATTCTGCCATCTCCTTTAGATTCTGAGATATTCATTGAAAACGGGTCTATAGTCAAAATTGACTTGTCCCGTTTTACCACTTCGCTACTAAAATGATTTTTAAGGTGGAAAATTGGTTGTTTATAACTTATTTATTGAAAATGATCGTAATTTTCAAAAGTGGCAGTTTTAAAATTATTTTAGCAAACTTCCTCTAAAAGTGAAGTTTGTAATTTTTTTTCAGATTTTTAAAATGTGTTCTAACGGTTCAATATCGAGATTCAAAATCAGAACTGCAAAGTTTAATAATAAAATCATTGTGAAATGTCCGGAAAGTTGGGGTCAAATGGGCTCAAATCAATGCTCTGATGTTAGACTACAAAAATAGAAAAGCATTTCACTGGAGAAAAAATAGCCAAAGTATTTGGATATCCTTAACGTATATCCAAGTATTTTTACAGTTTGGTACAAGCCACACTATAGATTCAATGTTTTTCAATCATCAAATTTCTCAATTACATTGCGTGAGAAAAATGTGAAAAAAAATCATGAATATTTAGTTTCATTAAAATTGTGCAAATATGGAATGTTCACGGAAGGTTTCCATGATACGTATCTCACGGAACATATTAACAATTAATACCGATAGGTACCTTTGCTGACTGGGGAGGGTGATCTAGATCTTGGTATTTTTGCGATTTTTCTGATGACAGTCATTAGAATGTCAAAGCCAAGTTCAGCATGCTAATTTTCGAAAGAATCCTTTTATATCAATGTGCTGAGAGTACAAAAAACGAGACTTATTCCCAGTCATTTTCCATATGTAAATTGCGGGAACCCTAACGCACGCGAAAAGAATCTATGAAAAAAGCAGTAGAATTAGAATTTTTCTATACAACTTTTTCTATAAGAATTGCTTGACATAAATTATCTAGGTTTTTTAAATTCCATCTTTTCTGTTTTCTAATTAAGAAAAAAAAAACAAATCAGAAAAATTAGAATTGACTTTTGACTCTTTGGTGAATGACTATTTCTGTACAAAATTTTCTATCGAACATTTCTATTGTCCAGTATCAGAATTCTATTTAAAAAACGTCTATTGAAAAAAAAAAGCGTAGGGTAAGCTACCCAGTAGATGGACACTGCCCTATAGATGGACGAGCTACTTTTGGATAGGAAATTACGCAAAAAAATACTGAAATGTGAATTGTTGCTTTGAATTTTCACTAACTGTTGTGATTCTTAACCCCTGAGTGACGATTTACCCTAGAAAACGTGCGGAATTTTTCAATAGAATCGGTAAAAAAGAAATGCAATTTTCTAGCGAATTCGCTAGATTGTTTTATGAAATTCTTTGGTACATGGAAGATTGTAGACTGGCTCACCAAATTGTTCTTAGCGGTTTAATTTTTTAGGTAAATTTCTTTCCATGAAGAACCGTTGGATTTTTCTACTTTGGATAAGAAATGATTCGTAAACATGAGTAGATTGAAATTAGAACAAGAAAAATCATCCGTGCAACACTGTTCAAAATATTTAGAAATTTGATAGAAAATAGGGTAGTAATTTTCATGTCAGGGACATTGAATCCGATTTAGGGGAAAAATGGTTATGAAATTTCAAGTTTTAGACAAAAGTCAAAGAAATTCATGACTTCTCAGTGAGAGTGACATGGAAATTTTACAATTTGGTTGAATTTTCTATGGAACATGAAAATTCAGAAACAAAATGATTTGAATTTTCAATTTTTTGCTAAATTTTCCGATTTTTATGGAATAATTGAACTGAAAAATTGAGTATTTTATTGATTTTCTGCTAAAATTTTTTCCTAAAATTTCAGTGGAAATTAAACATGATAAAAATTTCCGGGATTCGACACGGAAAATTCAGCCGAAAATTTTTAACAGTGAAGATTGAGAATGTTCTCTATTTGAGGACGCGGATGTTCTTAATTCAAGAACCCCAAGGTTCTTATGCTCAGAAGTCAAAAGTTCTGAATTCCATAACCAAGATTTCTTTACGATAAGAAGGAGTCTCCCTCAAATTAAGGATAATTATCCTGCATTCATATTCAATTCAGTGAGAGTAAGAACTTTTTCCTCCGATTTGAAGGAAAATTTTCTTGAAATATGTGAAAATTTCTGCTCTTGTCCAAGACACGGTTATGCAATTCATAGATTCTTACTAAAAACTAGAAACTCTATTCCTCTGTTATTCTTTCTGCACCTAATCAAAAACTTTTTTTTATGCCGTAGGCTGCAGGGTTTCGTAAGTAGAGAATAAATTTTTTGTGTTTACGATAGTGAAGACGGGAGACATTGATATATTTTCGAGAATATTCTAATTGGAATATTTCAATTGGTGAATGCCACTCAAATAGCCCGAGGTTACACCTCATTTTCGTACCAAGGGCGCAACTCCCTTTCCCCATATATATAACTCCAGTAATAACTATCCCAATATAAAGGTCATTATGGTCTCGATTCCTCACCTCACATCCGGTCTAAAAGCAGTGCCAATTGCACACGAGAATGGAATGGCTGAAGAGATATTTTTGTTATTTCATTTGTGCCAAGAATTTTCAACGACAACTCGCAGGATGTTATTCATTCTGGAAAAATGTAACGTACGCCTGTATCTCTATCCTCGAACACAAAAGTTGTATTAACCCTGGAGTTATGGAGTGGTTTTAGACCCGAGAGAAAGCTGCGCCTTCGGTCACTGCAGAATGCACCCTATCGTGAAAAAAGAGATGATAAAAAAACGACTGTTGCTAGTGTGCCTGACCAGTTCTTTTCTTTTTGTCATGATTTGCAGAGCAACAGCATTTGTACAAAGGTGAGAGGAGATGGTATCGAGAAGAAAAATTCTATCCCGTTCGAGGGACAACCTCGCAGACGCTCAGTACGAGGATCAGGAAGAGGAGGATGTCTGGTATAATTTGGACAAGTTGTACAAGGTGAGCATCAATCTACGTCCTCCAAACGTCTTTTATTTTCGAGTTCTCTCACTCGAAGAGTTGTTCCCATGTTAATCCTTATTCGAGACAATACGTTAATTTCAATATCAATTATGAGAAAAAATTAATTGCTACCGAAGTGATTTTTTGGCCTCGGGGGAAAAAAATTTAACGATAAGAAAGGAAAGTTAATGATATGTTGTTCTCGAAATTCCAGGACCACATACAAGAGGTGTTGGACAAGTGGAATCAGATAGACGATGAGATCTGGGCAAAGGTGATCGTCTTCGAGCGAAACAGAAGAGTGGCAAAGGCGTACGCGCGGGCACCGGTTCTCACTGTCAATGGTTCCAATGATGGCTTCGATGGGTTTAGGTAAGTACTAGACTCGAAAGCTATGACCCAATTCTTTTTCACTTTATTTTTCTTATTACCAGTCACGTCTCACTTGTCGTGCGGGGAATCATATTGAACATTAGTCGGTCACATATGCTCGGAATTAATTATACTCAGGAGTATTTCGGAATTTCCGCTGTCTCGGAGCGAAATGGTGACCCGTACTGTGCCGAATTCAATATTTTTTTGGGGAGAAGGAATTTTCAACAGGATATGTGTCGTGACGTTTTTCAATATTCAAGAGGTTTCATCCAAAATCACGAACACCCAGAAAATTTTTCTGTATTTTTTATTTTCAAATGATAGACAGGGTTATCTTTTTCATGTTGATCAAATTTTCAATCTATCAATCAGAGTTACACGCACAAAAAAATTTAATAGAAAAACCTATCGAATTCGTTAGAAAATTCTATTGAATTTCTATCAAACTTTCTATTAGTTTTTGGCTGATTCTATTGACATTGTTCAGTAGGAAATATTTAATAGAAAAAGTCAACAGAAGTTTTTTTCATTCTATTTTTCTTTTTTTCTCATCAAGAAAATCAAACGAAAAAACTTAGAAAATTTGAGTCGAGGAAATTCTATAGAAAATATATCAATAGAATAAGTTGTATAGAAAAATTGAATTCTATTGACTTTTTCTACTGAATGTTTTCTATTGAACATTTCAATAGAATCGGCCAAAAACTAATAGAAATTCAATAGAATTTGCTAACGAATTCGATAGGTTTTTCTATTAAATTTTTTCGTCCGTGGAATCATTCAAAAATAAAAAGTTTAAGGGGAGACCGCAGGGAAATTTGAAAGTCTCTGGGTATTATGGAGACGCTTGGAAAAGTTTATAATATGTGTTGGAGGTGAAAAAAAAGACGGAAACAATCGAACTCTCTAATCTAAGGTTCGAAAGGGTCAAAACGGGTAAAAATGGGTCAAAATATACAAAAACGTCCAAGTGCCTCAATTTTCGACCGATTGAGCTGAAATTTGGGTTACCATAGTTGAGATATTATTATATTAAAAATATTAAAAATATATAATAGGAATAAAAATGGATAAAATTAAATTAAGCTAATAGTGAAGGCAGAAAATAAAATAAAACGGTATAAATTAATCTAGCCAGTCTTAATGAATTACAAATCCAAATTTCACCCCGGTCACCTCTTAAGATAGTAGGACTTGAATTATTCGGCCATTTTATATTATAATAAATTGGGGCATACCACTGGGGAGAAAAAATATAAAAATATGTAAAGAATTAATATTTTCAAAATCTGTCTTTGTTTTTTTGTGATTATTTCAACTGTGTGTAACTCAAATTCCAGCTCAATCGATTGAAAGATGAAGTACCCGGACGATTTTGTACATTTTGACCCATTTTAAGTCGTTCTGACCCTTGAGATGCTTCCGAAAATTTTGGAATTCGATTTTTTTCCACTTTTCATTCACCTACAACTCATATTATAAGCTTTTACAATCGTCTCTATAATACGCAGAGACTTTCAAATTTCACCGTGGTCTCCCCTTAATTAGGAGCATGGGCCATGGATGTGGATCATGGTTTTTGGATGAAATGACTATACAATTCTATTCCATGCACAGAGAGAAATAATCAAAATTACGTATCTTTTCCGTAATTCCGGAGTGAAATGTAGTTGTAGGAAATTTAACGGAATTGGAGCGTTCCGTATTTTTTACCTGAATCTCCTGTGAGAAATTACGATACCGTCGCTTAAATTTTCTGAGTCGATTCCGTAATCAGTGAGCGAACTGTGAGTTCCGTAATTTTTACTGAACATTTCTCTCCGTGTAATCAATTCGCAAATTTTTCACTTGAAATTTCCCAGTAGGCGAATTATTAAATTGAACATAAATCTCATAAGAGCCCGTTTATACTAGATTCGTTTATTCCATTTTCTCGAAGCTACACTGTTAAAAAATTTTGTCTGAAATTTCCGGTACACTTTTTGGAAATTTTCATCGAATTTAATTACCACTGGAATTTCAAGGAATTTCGTCGTTAAAAATTTAGAATTGTGTGGGAAAATCAAAGAGAACTCCAAATTTCAGTTCCATTGTCCCCTGAAAATAAATAGAAAAACAGGAAATTCCGGTAAATATATTCTTGAATTTTCAGGACAGTGACACTGAATGCGATTTAGGGGTAAAAAAATCATGAAATTTCAGATTTCACTGAAAATTCAATGTAATTTGGCAAAGTAGCTCTACCCTTCGGCCGGGCCTCTTCTTTTGGATATTTTCAGTTTAAAAATTTTTCAACTAAATTGCATGGAAAAAATTTGAAAAAATTCATACCCAGTCAGTATTATCTAAGTTAAATTTCGCAAAATATGGATATTTTTTCAAACATTTCCCTCTTATAAATAAATAATAAAACTTGTTTGCAAAATGGTAGTTTATTTTTTATGAGATGTCAAAAAAATTCTTGATTTTTTCACATCTAATGAAACAAAATTCAGATTTTAATCTTTGATTGCAATGGAAATGTTGATTTTCACATAACACACTGGTTAAATCCTGATTTTTAAACATTTCTTCTTTGAAAAACCAAAATGATAATTAAATTGAGAAAAAAAATTGAATTCCGAATCTAATCGAGTTTTCTGCAATTTTTTTGCAGTTTTCAATAATCTTTGAATTTACCGTAAGGGTAGAGCTACTTTAGAGTTCTAGAAATTTCAGTGAATCTGAACTTTCATAATTTTTTTCCCCTAAATTGCATTCAGCGTCACTGTCCTGAAAACTAGTAGTCAACTATCCATGAAATTTCATTTTTTTTTAACAGTGTACTGCAACACTTTTTTTGAATCATTCGAAATCTTGGCTTTGTATGTCTTTCCAATTTTCCTGGAACATGAAAAGAATCGATGTTCGGAAAATAAATAAACATCTAGTTTATTTATTTTCCGTATTATTTTAACAATATGTGGAAAATATTGATTTCCTAACATCAGTGAATTTTGATTGCATTTTTATTTGAAATGATGATGTCTTTTCAGTATTACTTTGGAATAATTATGTGACAATGTTGTTAAATTTCGATCTACAGGATAGGATTATGTGGATTTGATAATCCAATGAGAGACCCAAAAACAGAGGAAGCCAAAAGACATATAAATCAAGGAGTAAAGATCAAAATGGACGATCAAGGAAATATACTCATCAAGAGACTGTGTAAGAGTAATGTTTACATTAAAACAACACACCCAGAGGATAATGCCGTGGGTGCTGAGATACTGAGGAATTCACAGGGTGCCTTGGAGCACGAGAAACCGGGAAAAATATTTGACATGAACAAATACCAAACGAATTTGTCGAGAGAAACGAGGCGAGCTTATCCAGACAGAAAGAGATTAGAGAAACAGTGTCTAAGTGCTATTGTCTTTGTACGCACTGAGGCAGATTTATTACAGTGCCCTGTTTGGGTACTCATTGTCAATGTCGTGGGTTTGGATATGCTGAAATCAAAGTTGCCACCAAGTAAGTGTCACAAAATTACACCCAGAAAAAATAATCCTTATTTTGAGTTTTCAAAGGTGTCGAATGGAGACTTTCGGAAGTCTCAATTTGAGACTTTCGGAAGGATCAAATAAAGATTTTCGAGCGTCAATTTCAGACCTGAAAATCTCGATTTGATGTTTTTGAGTCTCAAGTTGAGAATTTCCAAAGTCCCAATTTGAGACTTCAAAATGTTAATTTTAACCTTCTGAAAGTCGTAACTTGCGTCTTTCAAATCTCAACTTGAGACTTTCTAAAGTCTCAATATCACATATTCAGAGAATTTAAATTCAGATTTTCAAGTCTCAAATTACGATTTCAAGTCTTAACTTGAGACATACGAAAGTTTCAACTTGAGACGTTTGAAAGTCTCAACTTGAGACGTTCGAAAGTCTCAAGTTAAGACTTGAGACTTTCGAAAATCTCCAGTCGAGACTTTCAGAACTCAATTTAGGATTTTCGAAAGTCTCAATTTGAGATCGTAAGTCTCAAATTGAAATTCTTTTTTTTGTATATTGTATCAATGGATGTAGTGATGAAATGGAGAACGTTATCAGTGGAATGATCTCAGTGACGAGTGATTTTAGACGGAAATATGGATAGACCATTTGTGGCTGAAGAAATTTTCAATTAACAATCTCTTTTGATATTTTCCCCTAGAATCATACATCAAGAGAACTAGATGATCGTTAACTAGATTAGAGCTGCGCAAAAATGTTCTGACACCCACATGGACCAGTCCAAATATGACAATTTTGGTCACATGATCAATTTATGATGACATGACCGTATAAATCGATGGTTTGCGATGAAATTCGCGTCACATGATCAAATTATGGACCGATCGCCACATTCCACCTAAATAGTGACGCACGAAAAAATATAATAGAAAAACCTATCAAATTCGTCAGAAAATTCTATTGAATTTCTATTGAACTTTCTATTAGTTTTTGGCTAATTCTATGGACCTGTTTAATAGAAAAAATCCAATAGAAAAAGTTAACAGAATTCGATTTTTCTATGTAACTTATTCTTTTCATATATTTTCTATAGAATTTGCTCGACTCAAATTTTCTGGGTTTTTTTCATTCTATTTTCCTTTGCTTCTCATCAAGAAAATCAAACGAAAAAACTTAGAAAATTTGAGCCGAGGAAATTCCATAGAAAATACCTGAATAGAATAAGTTATAAGCATTAATTTAGCTAAAATATTTAGCGAAACGTCGCAATTATGATAAATGAACAGACAGTGGTTATTTTTTTTCTCCAATAACCCTTGATTTTAGTCCTTCCAACTTACTAGCATAGGAGGGAATATTAAAATACTGTGTTATATAAATTCTACATAACCATCGTATTCGATTTAAATAACAATAACATCGTCAAACTATTCAAATTATTTCAAATCGTAAAAATATTACGTTACATGCTCGTAAATGTATCATATAACAAACAAGTGGACCATTGCATTTTTTTATTAATGGGCAATTTGCCTCCGAATGGGTCCTCTTTTTTGTAAGTCTTATTTCACTATTCCATTCTTCCAAGGAAAAATGAAGACAAAAGACCACATACATACATCCACCACCTAAAAATCACATATTCGGGCTTTTTAGACCATATTTACACGAAGAGAAATGTTCAGTAAAAATTACGAAACTCACAGTTCGCTCACCGATTACGGAATCGACTCAGAAAATTAAGTGACGGTATCGTAATTGTTCACAGTAGATTCACTACAAAAACCAGGTGTCTGACAGCTACACGGAGAGAAATATTCAATAAAAATTACGTATCTTTTCCGTAATTCCGGAGCGAAATGTGGTTGTAGGAAATTTTACGGAACTGTCACGGAATTTTTCCAGAACGTTCCGTAATTTTTATCTGAATCTCCTGTGAAAAATTACGGTACCGTCACTTAAATTTTCTGAGTCGATTCCGTAATCGATGAGCGAACTGTGAGTTGCGTAATTTTTACTGAACATTTCTCTCCGTGTATCTGAATTTAATATGTCAGATGGTAAAAAACGTCTGAATCTTCAAAAGTGTCTGAAAATTTGACTAATGTCTGAAACTTTCAACCACCATTTCTGTCTAAAAATGATGGTAGACATTTTTTGTGTCTGAAATTCAGTTATTTATGAGTGATTCAAACATTTCACTATTAAGATATTTCACCTGATTCAAACGGCAAAGTCCATTCAAACATTAATTTTTAAGATATTTCTCATGTCTGAAAAGTTGACTCATCCACTGCAAAAACTAGGTGCCTAACCACCATCTGAATTTAAGATGGCAGATGGCAAAAAACGTCTGAATCTTTAAAAGTGTCTGAAAATCTAAGTGATGTCTGAAAATTTCAAACACCGCTTGGGTCCGAAACTGAATCTTGATGTCTGAAATTGAAATACCTCCATTAATTCAGACACATTTTAATGTCTCAAAAGTGTCTACAAAATCGTCCCAAAAGTGTTTGAAAAGTGTATTCAGACATTAGTTTTCGTCGTGTTCAAATAAAAATTGCGCAAATAAAAATTGGTCTGGAAAAATTCCGTGATTTTAGGTAATAATTACGTGACAGCTCCGTAAAATTTCCTACAACCACATTGCGCTTCGGAATTACGGAAGAGATACGTAATTTTTATTGAATACTTCTCTCCGTGTAGCTACCCTACACCCTAGCACAAAAAATTGTAAACTTAAATTTCTACGATTACAAAGCTTCCATTCTGTGTCAAAAAGCGGTCATATTAACACCTCTTAACGGAATGATCAACAAGATGTAGAAAATTGACTCGTTACGTCTCATCGGGCATCACTGCATTCACATCGAATCGTTTGAAACATTGAACAATGTTAATCAATTTTTGTACATCAGTTTTAGCTCTTCAAAGGCCCGTTGACATTAAAAACCGCCCGCGAATTCCAATCCCCGATGAGGATCCCTACAGCGTCGCAGGTGTTTCCTCGTCTTCCGGTCCCAGTGACGGGAGAGACATGAGCAGAGATCCAAGACAGGAATCGATATATGGGCACTCGTCAAGTTACCATCAACGCCGAGCGGAAAGACCGCCGAAACTTCCGCCAAGGGAGAACCTTTATGGCCATGGCATTCCTAAGGTACTTATCATCAATCATACGCATCATTACCACAATGCTCATTGCTGGTCAATAACTGAGGATGGCCTGGATTACCTTTCGGCATTAAATTTTTATCGAGTACACTTTGTTCGGAATTGAAAGTGGAAGTGAAATTTTTTATGTTCTTTCGTGTGTAGATCACCCGTGGGAGGGGAGGGGGGGGGGGGAANATCGCTGAGCAAAAAATTTTCCAGTTTTCAAGTAACTATTCAAGTGTGCATTTGAACATTTTTTGAATATTGATTTTATTTATCAGATTGATTTTTTTCTCATCACCTACGGGTGTCAAATAATTTTTATTGGATGTTTTTCTAAGTATTGAAATAATATTAAAATGCGTCTCGAGTTGCTAAACCTGTCGAGTGTTTTCTCTCCTTCAGTTTCATGGTTCAACCGATATCTTTCCCATGATGCTCACTGACATTCGAATCATGCCCCTGCGCGTGAGGGCGTAATTACCCCGAAACTCACAATTTTTCGAATCATTTGTTCAAATAACTTTCTTATGAAATCTGAAAAAAATCTGAAACTTATACGTGTTTTCAAGAAAGATTTGATTGATCACCGACTAGTTTTTCCTCAATAGTTCATTATTTTTTTGGGTGCCATGGAAATTTCCCTAATTGAGAGTGGGGTAACCTCCCCAGGGAACAATTTTTACGGATGCTATCTAAGTCCCTAGCAAGACCGGTAAATATCCGGAAATTTATCGGTAAATTATTAGCTGGGTCGGACGTTGTAGCTGGGAATTACAAAAACATCCAAATTTCATTTTTTTTTCTTGAAACTGAGATCTGAAAAAAATGTGCAAGAATTCTCAATAACGCAACATACTCAGACATTTCTCCCCTCAGTTTCCCAATTCTTTTTCATTATTTTGACTTTTTACACGAAACACCTCCAAATAGTACGGATTGCAGTGATGAGAATTCATTTGAGAAAACGGGATTGTCCGGTAGATTATTCCTCCTAATAATGTTGGCCAAGGAAGTGTCATTAGTTACGTTGAATTATGCATCTGTAATCCCGCCCTAATTGGATTTATCCGTTATTCCCATCTTAGTTATTCTTATTTCTCATTCAAGCTTTTCGGATACCGTAGAGTATAAACATAAAATTTGAAAATTTACTCAAGCAATTAGTTGGAAAATCGTTGTCACCGTTCTGGAAGATAATCCAAGGGCCTTAATCCCGAAACTTTACGTCATGTCTAAAAATAATTGGACTTTAATTCTTCTTCCACTCGTGTTCAGCCCGATTACGATGATATCGAAGACGACTATGGTACAAGCAACGGTCGACCTACAGTCTTAGTTGCCGACGAGAAAAAGAGTAAAAAGAATGACAGTAAAAAGTACGATGATCCTTACTACTGTGGATTGCGTGCACGAGTACCAAATTTCGTAAAGATGGCAAAAAACAGTCAACATCAACCGAAGATGCATCCGTCGTACGGCCACGTAAGACCGTCATACGCCGGCCCAACCGGATACACTAGTAGTCAATCGTCACAAATTTATGCAAGTCATGCACCGATTAAAAGACCCCCTATCATGTACCACGCTAGAAGCTTTGAGAGTGGACTAGGTGAGTATTTGACCAGACGTATGATGAAATTCTCATTTTTTTCGCCGCATTGTGTACAGAGTATCCCAAAACGATTGAATGTGATTCTAAAAAAAAGGATGAAAGAGGATGCAATTTTCAGTCCAAAGTCCCCTTTCGACTTTTGGCTCTGAACGTTGGTTAACGAGTTGCAAATGGCGCGATTGCGATTCCTTTAGCGCCACGATTTAACATATGTTTTCCGTACCATTTTTCACCAGGATTACGGGGAAAATGATGAAGAAAATTCCATCTCCATTATTTCTCAAACACAAGGACAAACGCAAAGTTTTCAACATTTCTCGCGCAAGCGTTCGGAATTTTTTAACCTGCAAAACTCGACACCTTCATTTGTTTGGAACGAAATTATCGCGAAATACCCGATAATTTTGAAGCTCTCGTGGTATTACATATCGCGTGCAAATGGAAAAAGGTCGTATGCGCCAAAAAAAAAATCCTCAAAAGTTGGCTTTACAATGATTCTAAAGAGCCCAAATCGTCCAGATTTCATGTTGCCTAGATTAGGTTCATACGATCTTTTTCCATTTAGCACGCGATATGAAAATTTCAAGAAAACGGTGGCCTTCTGTTACCCCTTAAGGATTGACGTAAGCTATTTTCGCGCCATTTTTTTACAAGAGTAAATTTTTTTATGGTCAAATGTCATGAAACTTCGGCAAATCGTTCTTCGAACAATTATAAGATGATCGATCTATCGCTCAGCTCTTCATTATATTGTCGATATCAACTTTTCAACTTTTTCAACAAAAAGTTGATATCGACAATATGAACAACTCTTTTTTGTTGAAAAAATTGAAAAGTTGATATCGACAATATGACGCAGAGCTAAACTATAGATCGATCATCTTATAATTGTTCGAAGAACGATTTGCCGAAGTTTCATGACATTTGACCATAAAAAAAATTTACTCTTGTAAAAAAATGGCGCGAAAATAGCTTACGTCAATCCTTAATCCTAGTTGGTCACCACATGCGACCCGACGATTGGTCACCTCCGCAAGGATTCGCCTCCATGTTATTTTGGTTCAAGCATTGCCGAATTCGCACAACAAACGATTGCATTCAACGTGGAAAAAACTTCTTTGTTTGTCAGAAGTAATGCATGTTCTTTGAGAATTCCGCATGCTATCTAATTTTAAAAAATACTATGATTTTCTAGAGACTTTAATTGATAAATTAATTTTTTTATTATTCGGCTCAGCTAATCGATGGTAAAAAAGGCGCGCTCTGGCGCTTCCTTAGGTGACTAATCGGGGTTAATATGGGAGGTCCCGCGTTGGGAGGTCCCGCGAACACAAGGATTAAATACTCTCGTAAACCCTTTAGGGGCAAACCCAACCTTCACTTTAAATCATCGAGAGAATCTCTATTTGATATAGAAATTAAGTTATGAAAATAATAATCATTATAACGATGAATTAAATTAACAAGCTGATGAATTTCTCAAGAAATGATCAACTGATTTCTGTTATAGTAATGCCAGCTCGACAACGTTGCCATTCGTCAACTTTATTAATCAATGAAAAGCGTTAGTTAGGTAAGGAATAACCGGTTTTGCGGTCAGGGGAGACAAAAAAGAAACTAAATTTAAACTCTGATGACAATGAGGCCGACGTTTGGACCCATCTGCGGGTCCTCTTCTTGGAAAGCAAAATACAGAGAAAAGCCTTTCATAACAATGACCCAAATCGTTGCAAAACAAATTGCAAAAATTAATGAAACTCATTCCGTCGTTATGCTGTCAAAAATGAACACATAACGGCGAGTAAAATAAAAGAGAACAGAATACAGTGGATACTCCCTATGATTTCGCTTCTCTAACATTTCAATTGGGGAAGTTGACTCCCCCCACCATTAGCAATTTAAGCGTGTGTAAGTAGTGTGTGGGCTCCTCTGCGCGATAAGAATGCGCAATAGGACCACTAGTGGGATGAGAGGATTGGAACAGACAGATTCTCTTTCTCTATTCCTCTTTCTACTCAGTCAAATCATCGACGTATGACGGAAGCAGGGGCTTCCCAATGATTTAAATTTGTCGAATTCGTTCCCCTGAAGCTGAAATCTTAGGGAATATCACTGTTAGAAATTTTTTTTGAAGAAATTGTTGCTTGAATTTGCAAAATATTTAATAATTTGGATTGTCATGTGTCAAATAGAAATTCCATTAAATACTCAAAAATTCAACTGATTGTTAAAAATTTTACGATTTTTTAACTTGAAATTTTAGAAGTAATTTTCAAACAATGTATCCATGATGCAAATGAACCGAAATTAATCAAATGTCGGGTTTCACCTTTGTGGAGTCAGCCAATTTGATTCCACCAAGAAAGCCGATTATTTCAATAGCGAAGTGGTAAAACGGTATAAGTCAATTTTGACTATTGACCAGTTTTCAATAAATATCTCGGAATGTAAGGGAGATAGCAAAATTGTTGTTATAACCTTTTTTGTAGAGCCGATTGAGAACTATAACAAATTTCATTACAAAATTTCGCTACCTCCGTTAGATTCGGAAATATTCCTCAAAAACTCAACTGGGAGATAAGTCGACATAAACCGGTTTACCACTTCGCTACTGATTTTTTTCCCAATCGATTTATGAATTAGCAATTGGTTAACAATCACCTGGAGCCAAAAGCCTAAGAGCAACTTTTTTGACTCAGAATTTCACCCCCTTTAATCAGAATTTCACCCCCTCTAATTTCGATCGAGTTTTGGGACACTCTGTACTTGATCCTCCAGTCGATTGTGTTCACAATAATCAAAGGAAGCCTTTCGTTTGTAGATTCCGATGATCGAGTAGATTCACCGTACAACCACATTTATGGAAGATTACCAATACCCACGAGAGGCGTCATCCCGCCCACACCACGTGCTATGTACATCGGAGAATGGGATTAACAATTGACACGTTTAATCTCCTATTTTGTATGTACCTATAAACTGTATATTGTTAATATACCACATAAATACTCATATTTTTTATGACACTTTAATGGACTTTGTTTATTCCCGGCATTCCTTTTTGTAATAAAATGTGTATGTTCATATGAAAAGAGCCTCAGTTCGTCGCATCGTCGAGATAATCATGTTTCTGGATTACTTACTCCCATCTGAGGAGAGATCATTCTAGGGATTTAACAAGATGTGAGGGTCAAAATATAGCTGTCAAAATCTAAGTGTCAAACTACATGGGTCAAAATCTAAGGCTCATGAGGGTCAAAATACAAAGGTCTAAATATAAGGGTCACAAGCGTCAAAATGTACGGATCATACGTGTCAAAAAATAGGAGTCTGGATATAAGGGTCAAAATCTAAGAATCAAAATCCAAGGGTCACATGGGTCAAAATATAAGAGTTAAAATTGAAACGTCAAAATCTAAGGGTCACATAACGGGTAGAATTAACCAACGATCTAATGCAATGGGTAAAAGGGTCGCCTCACATGCGAGAGATTTCGGGTTCGATTCCCGATCGGGTAGGATGAAGATGATCGAACCATTCAGTCTTGATCAAGCGACCGCTACAATAGATCTTGATAGATTTAGGTGGCATAGGGCGCTTCGCGCGCCTAGTCGCTCCATTCTAGAGTTATATGAGTGAAGTCAGGGCGTGACGTACGCCTAGCCATCTTACTCTAGAATGCCTCTTTAACTTGTAACCTTAATCGGTAGAATTGAGTTTTCATGTGCTATCTATTAATTCCATACATGGAAAATACCAGACCTCATAAGGAAAATAGGACTTGTTGGCCGCTCGTCTTTGTCTTCTAGAAACATACATTTTTTTCAACTGATAAACAGAGTTATCTTCTTCATGTTGATAAAAATTTCAATCCATCAAGGCGATTTGATTGTTTTGAAATGAAGTCGATAATATATACTGAATGTATTTTTTAATCCCAAGTTTGGGTTTTAAATGATAAATTTTTGTCTTCATCGTCAAATATGTCTTCAAAAACGATTCAGGACGACTCTAGAGGTCATAAATGATCATTTCGGTTTACCAAAACCTCTGCACCGAATTTTTCTCAATCATAAGAAATGTTGGTTTTACACGTTCCTCTATCAGTCTAAAAAATTGCAGAAGATAGCATAAAAAATAGATTTTCAGAAAATGGTTAAATATCCGTAATCCAACCATTTGCATTCATTTCTTGTAATTCCAAACTCCTCAGCCATTGACGATGATTTATGCAGTTTTACTTTGATGCCTTATGAAAACTCATGGTGAGTTTGGAACTCCTCGAGTCATTGTACCTTTTCGTTGCTGGAATGATAAAAAAAAAGAAAGAAGAAAAGTTTACACAGAAATTAGGGGAGAGTGGGGCAAAATAAAATAGTCAAAAAACGACTATTTGACGCAATTCAAGTAAAAAAATTGTTTTTATCAACTTTTTTTAATTCTTGGAAGTACTGCTGAGAATAATAATTTTCCATTCAGTGGAATGGAAAATTATTGAGAACTCTTGACGGAAGAAGATTTTGTCAGTGGATTAATTGAAACGAAAATGAAACAGTAAAATGCAAAGTCCATAGTAAGGCCCAGGGGGAGACCCGGTGGGAAAAAACGGAAAATGTGATGCTAAATTTCAATCGAATGAAAAAAGAAAAGTGTAATTGGTCTAATCTAATCAATTGAATTATAAGACGAATAGAAAATTTTTATTTTCGTCAGTACTCTCAACAATATAAAAAGTTGACAAAACTAAAGTTGATAAAAAAAATTTTTGTTTACGTGAATTGCGTCAAACAGTAGTTTTTCTGCTGTTTTATTTTGCCCCAGTCTCCCCTACTTAAAAAACATTGAAACATGGACTGAGCAATGTATTGAGACTATTGTATTTGTGCTTCGACATATCCGATTATTCACCAATCTCAATTATCCTTCCTGTTTCATATAAAAACTTCGCTGTATGTAAAATATTACAGAAAATACGTAGCATGTATCAGTACTCCGTACCACTTAAATTAATTCAATTAAAAAACGAAAAGTAGAGAGGAGTAGATTCGTAATGCCATCACTTTTATGTGATAATTCGAGGGAGAGACATGTGGAAGTGACAAAAACTCGGAGTGTCCCCGAGAATGAAAGATTCCTTTCCTAATTTCCCCTGTTCTTCAAGTCTTTAACTTTGTAAATGCGCACGAGCCAGTGTTCAGTGGTGTAGGCCTCTTCTAACGTTTCCAACTCAAAGTCCTTGTTTCCGATTTCCATGTTGCGAACCCTATCGTAGCCAGATGGTTTACCACCCTCTGTGTACACCTGTCCAAATCTGTAGTAACACATTTTGTACATGAGGCAGTTGAGAAGAATCGGCGAGCCATCTTTGTCTACTCTGAATTCACCGGAGGGATTATAATAATCCCATTCGGTGATCGTTTTCCCTTCCTCTGTGCTGCCACCGATTCTGACCATCCAGAGGAATTTATTGATATCTGAAAGTATTAACCGCTCATGAATGGATGGAAATATTATCAGAACTATCTGTAAATGAACAAAAAGGATATTGTTCGCGTGTAGATCACGGGGGGAGGTAAACGGAAGAGGAGTCTTATTGTTCTCGAGCCCTAATGCTCTAATTCAATCGCTGAGCACGAAATTTTCCAATTTTCAAGTAATTATTTAAGTGTGCATTTGAACATTTTTTGAATATTGATTTTATTCATCAGATTGATTGATTTTTTTCTCATCAGCGACGGGTGTCAAATAATTTTTATTGAATGTTTTTCTAATTATTGAAATAATATTAAAATTCGTCTCGAGTTGGTGAACCTGTCGAGTGTTTTCTCTCTCTCAAATATTCGAATCATGCGCTTGCGCGTGAAAGCGTAATTGCCCCGAAACTCATAATTTTTCGAATCATTTGTTCAAATAACTTTCTTATGAAATCTGAACAAAATCTGAAACTTATCCGTGTTCTCAAGAAAGATTTGATTCATCATCCACTAGTTTTTCCTCAATAGTTTATTATTTTTTTGGGTGCCATGTAAATTGCCCTAATTGAGAGAGAGGTAACCACGGAGGTTATAGCTGGAGGGGTTACAAAAACATCCAAACTTCATTATTTTTTGTAGAAAATGTAGAAAAATTCTCAATGGTGCAGCGTACACAGCCATTTCTCCCATGAATTTTTCAATTGTTTTTCATTATTTTGAATTCTCACACGAAACACCTTAATACTGAATTAATGAGAAGCCAAAAGATCTCATTCGTAGCTGTCTGAATCTTCAACAAAAAAAATTTTTGTAGCGCCTCGCTGTATACTATCTGAGGGACGACTATAGTACTGCCCTCACACACACTCAGAGGACACACGCGCACCTCCCTTTCTATTCCAAATGGCTTTATCCCCAACTCAGATAGGGGCAAGTGCCAAACACGCGCACCTCTGAGGTTCCGAAGTCACGACTACCCGAATTCAGTCAGTCGGAGACTGTCGACCTATTCGACTCGCATTACTCCGCAATTCATAATTAGCAACTTGTATACATTTCTCTCTAACGCTTCGGCGAATAAATTAGTTATATAGTTAATTCGCTTGAGTAGTGATTTCGTATTCCCGAACCAACAACCACGAGTCCTACATGTTGACATTTTCCCCTAAAAGCACTCATCAGGAAGATAATTCGATATTTAAAGTAGCTCTACCCTTCGGACGGGCTACGCTGTACTTTTGGATATTTTCCGTTTTAAAATTTTTCAACTAAATTCTATGGAAAAAAATTTGAAAAAATTCATACCCAGTCAATATTATCTAAATTAACTTTCGCAAAATATTGATATCTTTTCAAACATTTCCCTCTTATAAATAAATAATAAAACTTGTTTGCAAAACGGTGGATAATTTTTTATGAGGCGTCAAAAAATTCTCGATTTTTTCGCATCTAATGAAAAAAAATTCAGATTTTAATCTTTGATTACAATGGAAATGTTGATTTTCACATAAAACGCTGGGTTAAATCCTGATTTTTAAAAATTTCTTTTTTAACCAAAACGATAATTAAATTGAAAAAAAAATTAGAATCCCGAATCTAATCGAGTTTTCTGCAATTTTTTTTTGCAGTTTTCAATAATCTTTGAATTTACCGTAAGGGTAGAGTGACTTTAATAATAGAAAAATCTACATTTTGTAAAACAGAACCACTAAATTATGCATTTGTCTCAAGAGAGAAGCGAGTGCCTCTTGATATATTCCGTTGAAAGGGCGTTTTGTTGAGATAATTTCATAGTCAATAAATTGCCATGATTGAAAAACAATTACCGTCAGAGGAATAACCAGTCAATCCTCCAAAGATGACAAGCACATAGTTAACATCCAGCTCCCTCATGATCTCATAAGCCTTCTCCTCAGAGCTAGCCATAGCCTGTCCCACTCGCGATATATGCGTATTATTCCAGGTATTATTATCCACTAGGATCGTGCGATTAGCCATGGCAGTTATCTGATACCCATAATCCCACCACGACATAACTTTCGAGTCCTCAGGTGTATTCATACGTAACCAGTAGTAGGCTTCCCTGAAGTCATCGAATATCATTCTTCCGCCGTCAGGCGATCTAGCTGACAGTACTATACTCGGTGAGCTGTACGCCTCGGCAGTTACCCATGTGCAATGAAGTGTATA
Source organism: Diachasma alloeum (assembly GCF_001412515.2). NCBI lineage: Eukaryota > Metazoa > Arthropoda > Insecta > Hymenoptera > Braconidae > Diachasma > Diachasma alloeum. The sequence continues at coordinate 1,173,055 of NW_021680371.1, read as the reverse complement.
CGAGAAAAATAGAATGCACATTACAGCTATGAATAACATGGAAATTTCACTTCTGAGGACGTAATTGTTTTCAAATTTCCGGGATTTTTTGTCGACCACTTTGCTACTCTCCAATTGCTTCATGTAGGTTAATAATAAGGAAGATGCTCCAATTCCTCCTAGGATGCACATTACTGGCGCAAGTACTAGCATCAGACGCACCATAACACCCTGGAACACATTTGAACGGTGAAAAGTTGTTCTATATCTGTAGTGAAGTGGTAAAAAGTGCTAAATTTATTCAACTGAAAGTTGATTTTCCTCTTTTTCTTTTTATGTATAAGAATAAATTTGTTGCCTTTTTTCCTTCGCGATTCACGTAAAAACGAATAAATCAATTTCGATGGGATTTTAAGTCTATTAGTTTACGGTCAGTAATCTAATGTGGGCTATAAAGTGTGAAATTTCGCTAGATTTTCTAAAAAATGATGGACGGTTGATGTTAAACCCAGTTTTTAAATGAATATCTCAAATTCAGAAAGAGAACTATTTATTTATGGATAACTTGATCGCAGCTATCTTTTATATTTTCAGACAAGGTCCTTAGAAAATTTTTCCTAATTCACCAAACGAGTGATGGACTGTTGATGTTAAAACTAGTTTTTAAATAAGTATCTCAGATTCAAAACGAAACGACAATTTATTTATAGAAAACTTAATCGTAGCTATATTTTATCTTTTTAGAAAAGATCCTCAGAAAATGTTTCATAATTCTCCAACCGAGTTGAGTTGAATTTCTCGAACTGTTTTATGAGCTCCTGATTGAATTCTGTATTGATCTCAGAAAAGTGTCGTTTTAAGAATTGTTGAATTAAGTTTACACGCACGAAAAAATTTAATAGAAAAAACGTACCGAATTCGTTAGAAAATTCTATTGAATTTTTATCAAAGTTTCTGTTAGTTTTTGGCTGATTCTATTGACATGTTCAGTAGAAAACATTCAATAGAAAAAGTCAACAGAATTCGATTTTTCTATATAACTTATTCTTTTCATATATTTTCAATAAAATTTGCTCGATTCAAATTTTCTAAGTTTTTTTCATTCTATTTTTATTTTCTTCTCATCAAGAAAATCAAACAAAAAAAATTAGAAAATTTGAGCCGAGGAAGTTCTATAGAAAATATCTCAATAGAATGAGTTGTATAGAAAAATTGAATTCTATTGACTTTTTCTACTGATTAGTTTCTATTGAACATTTCAATAGAATCGGCCAAAAACTAATAGACCAGTTCAATAGGAATTCAATAGAATTTTCTGACGAATTCAATAGGTTTTTCTATTGAATTTTTTCGTCCGTGTATCTATTTGAGAGCATAATGGCGGAGTTACTGTGCTCTAAAAAATGGAATTCGATGAAACTCGAAACCCCAGGGGAATCCCAAGCCTTTCCATCGTAATAAAAAATTTCAAAATCTTAATTTGGTCATAACAATTTTTAATTAATTAATTAACAAAATTTGGCACCCTATTTTTTAAATCTTATAATGTATTCATATGATATTGAAAAATCATAGTTTAAAAAGTTTTAAGCTTCCCTCTGCTTTTTTGTGGAAAATCCACATTTTTCCATAATTTCCATTTTAAATTAAAAAAGTTCTCTTTATTTTTCAGTATTCTCTAGACATTTTTGGCACTCCGCTATAATACACTCAATTGCATCCTTTCCCTACTGAACTGTGTGTTTATATAAAAAATAAATAATTTCAGAAACAAACAACAGAGAAACTTATTTTTATCTGAAACAATTCCCCACAAAAGGTGTTCTTTTGACGTTATTTGTGGACGTCCGCCTAAAAAGGGACCACTTTGTCAATAGGGAGTTATGCATACTCTGATAATATTGATAACATCCCTCACATTTTGATCTAAAAATGATTCTGATAGGGTAAAAAATGACGTCGTCAGGGAAGTTGAAAAAACAATTTAACATGGGAGTAAAAGGGAGTTGCTGAGACAAAAACGTGAATATCTTAAAAACTAAAATCGACAAAGTTGTTCCGTTTCATGCGGACGTCCACATTTGTTATCACTCATCATGAAGATAATTTTATGATTAACGAGATGTAAAAAAATACAGCTGTTATCCTTCATCATTCGAATATTCGCATGCAATTAGAGAAAAAATACTTACAGCAAAGTAGAGACTCGTAACTCCATAAAGAATAAGAAAAATATTGGAATCTGTGAGTTTCGAGAAGCAGAAATACAGTCCAACCGGAAACAGGAACACCAGAATTTGTAGATCGAAGTAGAACGAACTCCATGAGGTAGGTTGATGCTCAGAGACTGAAGCAATTATTGGAATATGATTTTTCGCGTAGGATGGATCGAGCAGTGAGTAAAATCGTCCTGTCCAGGGCGATATTTTCCCGGTGATTGTTAGTACTCCACCCACGACGCATGATATTGTTAACATAGAGGCGATCAGTCCCCGGAATAAGAGATCAAAATCGTTTTCTGTAAGTTTACTGCGAAGATAGTCGACTAGAGCATGAATTTGACACAGTCCAAAGACTCCGAGGGCCTGAAATAAAAATAATTAATTTGAAACATAACAACGACGGCACTGGCTGTGTGATTAGAGTGTGAGATTGACCCGGCTTAGGCGCCAAATTTGTGACATTCTAAATCCGAGCGTTTCAGTGTCAAGTGGGAGTCTCGCAAGAGACGATTTTCTCTTGTCTTTTGGCGACTGCCGTGCAGTGGGTTGGAGGTGAAAAGGAAACACATCGTAAAAACCCGAACGAAAAAAAAAATGAATTAAAAAATTTTAAAAATACTCGAAAGGATATTTCACACGATTCCACGTCAAATCAGCAGTCGAAAAAAGTCGATGTGTTCGATTATGTTCGTAATATTTTCTTGGATTCTATATCCAAGAATATGTTGTATGAAAGATCAACTAATTCTGTTGAATTTTATAATTTCTCAGTTGTCGAACATTTCAAAACGTTGGTCAGTCAACCCCTTGAAATCTCCACAGTAAAAGATTTTTGAGAATACCTACAAGCATATGTTCAGAGCTCTGCACAGGCTGGAATCCCACAAACGAGATCTGCATTGACAGAATGGTACCAATACAGTAGAGTATACTGTAAGCGGTATAAATTCTATGTGAAAAGCGTCCAGTAACCATCAACGTTAGGACGTGAAGAGGAATCAAATTGATGAGGAACACGTAGCCACCCCAGGAGGAGACCATGTAGAAGTATGCGAGAGCAGCGCACGTGGACCAAAAAATAGCACCAGTTTTTACAGCTTTTATCCACATGTAGTAGGTGAAGAGCATACAGAATATAGCAATACCCTCATTGTCGTAGGATCCAGCCACTGATCTCGAGATATATCCGGGGACTATGGCAATCATCGATGCTGCGAAGAGACCTGATGCCGAGTCTTTCAGCTCTTTTGTCAGGTGATAGGTCACAATTGTTGTGAAACTAGAAAATAATGGCGCGAGGAATACACAGACGTTGCGAATATCTATGGGAATGTTGAGCATCTGGAGTAATCGGTAGATTGTAGCTGATGTTATCATCAATCCTGGGTAGATGGTACCTGTAAGTTTATAAGAGGTCATTTTATAAGAGGGGAATTAGATGGTCAAACTAAAGGAGAAAGCCTTTGTCAAGTAATTTTCATAACTTTTTTATAATTAAGGATATCCAAGTATCTTTTGCAGTTTGGTACAGACCACACTATGAATTCAACCATTTTCAATTATTAGATGTTTGAAAACAATCATTAATATTCAGCGCCATTCAAATTATATTTTGCACAAAATTATTATTTTTTAAATATTCGTTGTTTATAAATAAATAATTGAAATTATTTAAACTTTAAATTGTTTTCTGGTAAAATTCTGAATATGAATAACTTTGTTACGATTCCGAACAAATGATTTTTAAAGTGGAAAATTGATTGTTTACAAATTATTTGTACAAAGGGGTTGTAATTTAAAAAATTGCAATTTTTTAATTATTTCATCAACCTTTCTGCAAAATAAACTATCTAATTTTTTTCAAATTTCAAAATGTTTTCTAACGGTTGAAAATCGAGATTCAAATTCAGTCGAAAATTGATTATTTTTAAATTACCTGTAGACAGGAGTCGTAATTTTAAAGAATTGCAAGTTTTAAAAGATTCTTGATATTTCCTCACGAAGGCCTTTCCTCTTATCCAGATAAATCGGCAATTGCCAAATTTGGATTTTTCTACTTTTAAAACTTTGCAAATGATTTTCATTTTCGACTTTCCATTTCTGAAATTGAATAACATACCTCCGATGATCCTGCCCAGTGGATACCATACTCTGTCGTCGAACCAATTATGAAAAGCATAAAAACCCTCTTCAGCGAGGAATTTCGTGGTTCTATAATTGAAGTAAGGGTCAAATTCGTGGATGACACTCTCGTATCGTAGAACCGAAAATAGACGGGTTGCAAATGCTGAAATGATGAACACAGATTTTCAATTGTACTTCATAAAGCATGTAACAACGTAAAATTTTGGAATGTTCGCACAAAAACAGGATGGTAAATAATTCAAAATTTTGAAATACGTACATAAAACAGCAGCCAGTGAAAGCACTGTCAGTTTCAAAAGAGTCTCTTGTTTCTGTGAAGACATCCGAAGACCCTTGACCCTCAACAACGAAACCATCTTTCTAATTTTATGCCTTTATCTGGAATGAACAAAAATAAGTATAAAAATTGGGTACATATGAATGAGTAAATGGGTGAATGGATAACATGTTCATTCATCTGCTAAAATTCTAAAAGGGAAATTCACGGCCATATGACCGCATACAGACATGATGGCCGAACTTTGTATTTTTACATTTCAGGTCATTCTACATCATTTTCAATAAAAATTAGAGAAATTAGACAAATTTTGACAATTACAATGCTTCCATTCTAAGGAAAAGCAACTAGAAATCAAGTTTATGTTTTGATAAAAACTGGATTACGAGCTATTCAAATAAACCCATTAATTTGAGTAAAATAAAGTTGGTTTAATTAAAGTAAACAATTTTTGCCGGGTGTATGTTTCAAGGAATGAGTGGTTTATTCTGGAGCAAAGTTGATCAGTTATCGGTCCCTGTCCCAAAAAATAAATTGTAACAAGATTCCTGGTTCTCAAAGAGGTTAGAATGGATCGATTCTGTGAGCTGGAATAACCCGTAGAATTTTCCTACAAGTTCTTTGGTCCATAATTTTTTATAAATATGCCTGTCGGTATTTTAGTTGTTGATTTGAAATTGTTTAGAGTGGATTAACACATTAGGAGGGACACGTACACACAAAGTGTCACCGGCCGGCACGTTTTGGAATAATTTGAAAAACACTGTGGGATTTTAGGGATCGGATAACTTGATTTGAACGCTGATTTCACTCACCCTTAAGAATTGTGAATTAAAATGGAATGAGAAAAGTCGTGAATTAGGAAATATCTAGCAAAATTAGTTGAATAATGGGAACGATCACAATCCTTGTACCAGTGAGCGCGACATTTTTTACTACACTGCGCTGTGAAATCTCGCTCTGACCGACGCTCGATTTTAAGCGGGAATTTGAATGCGATCCAGCTGTCCCGTGGAACGTATTAAGGATGTTCGACACCCTTTTAGCCAAAATTGACGTTGTTTTCATTTTTCTGGCAAATTATCGATGGGAGTGACGTGAAAAAATATAACGATTTTGTGGTTTGTCATTCTTTAATGGCTCACGAAGTTGCGTAGTGGTGCGATAATTTTCATGCGTTTTTTCTACAGTTTTGTGATTCTTTTTAAAAGTTTAGAGAAAACGCAGGAAAATGTTCGCACCACNTAAAAAAACGTGAATTTTGGGGGGTAACAGAATGCTCTTAATTTTCAAAATTTTTGAACAAATTTCCTGCTGAAAGTGATCAATATTTTAAAAACCCGAAGCACATTAATCTTCAGGAGATGATGATGAAGATCAATGTGCTTTGGGTTGGAAACTATTAATAATTTTGAGCAGGAAATTTGTTTAAAAATTTCGAGAAATCGATGGCCTTCTATGACCCCTTAAGGGGATACGTCTATGAAATTTAAAAGTCTTCACTGGCCTTTGGGACCTAGTGAACAGTTTGTGATATGAGGGAGAGTGGGGTAAAACGGCCCCTTTTGACTTTTTTTGTGATATTCATAACTCAGAAACAAATTCATTAATTGAGATCAGTTCAAGTTCATTCTAAAGGGGAAGAAGTGTAGTTTCCATGGAAAAAAAATTATTTCATTTTATTTAAAATCGAATGAGCTGTTAACATTTTTGAAAAAATCAAAAGGGGCCGTTTTACCCCACTCGCCCCTATGATGGAATATGGAAATAACTAGGGAAAATCGCAGACCCGATCGATTTCGCTCCGTATAACCACGAAAAACTTCACTTTTTTTTCCTGTTTTTCCTGTTTTTTTATCGTCGGTAATAGCGAGCGCTCGTCGGCGAAGCTCAGTGTTTTTAGAACCAATGCAAGCGCTCCGGTGACGTTCGAGCTTGAGCACTGGTTGCGCTACAGCGCACCCGCACGCGACAGAAACTCAAAATTTTGGTCCGCATTCGTTCTTCCTTTTTAACAATATTTGAAGTTTATCGACGAGTCCAAATCACTAAATAATTAGTTCCATTTATACTAAGTGAAAACATAATATGTCGGGTGATGTGCAACCAAGAAAACGAAAAGAGAAGAGACGTAAAAGAGGTGAGCGATGACAAAACTTTCGTAACGCGAGTTACACGGTGGGTAGGATTATTTTTAGCATAATATCCATCGTCTTTATTTTCGTCGTCGAAATGAGCATCCAAACAACTTCTCATCATTCCCAGAAATTACCGAAAATTTTAGCAATCTTCAATAACCATCACGAAAATGTAGAAATGAAAAATAAAAAAATTTAATTTAATATCTAAAAATCATTATCCGATGAAGTGTGTCGTCGGTATTTCACGGGTACGATCATCCCATCACAGATACTATAAATAGTTCTGCATTCCAAGTTTTTCATTAAAATTTTTGGTAACACACAAAACCTGATTTTTAGCCGATCACGAGTACCATATACAGAGGATACAGTGTCTTGGTATGACTCCTTATTTTTTCTTCACATTATTATTTGACATTTCCAAAATCTCTACATCCGAACAATTCTGTGGCATGAGAATAAATGCCCTTTTGAATTTCCTAGAAGACGAAGATGCTGGAACCCCTCCACCAACGCTCATTGGATCCTCGGATCATGGGGAAAACGTCACGATACATGTTCATAAAGAGGGTGGAACTGGGGGCCATTGGTGTGCCAAGATAATCTTCTTCGTACTTTTGTCAGTTCTCGTAGGACTCGTTGGTGTAATTATTTTTGAATCCAGAGGATCAACAGATGGTAAGCTTTGTAAATAGGGAACTTGCATGATTTTTTTTTCATTTTCAATCTCAAGTTTCGATCTTAAATGATTCATTTTTCACTTATAAAAAATACCAATATTGCTGGTTAATTGATAATTGATTGTCGAAAGTTGGGGATTTCAAACGCTTTGAAATCGTTAATGACGTCACAAGGGTGGTCGAACGCTGGACCAATTACAGAATAGCTCCAGCCGAACCTAACCCAACCTTCGCGTGCGCCTTATCCAATGGATGACGGTAACTCCCCTCTCTCCTCACTTTCCACCAACAGAGCGCTATCCAGCATTACTTCCCTAGTAGAAATTTCATAGCGCAAAAACCTCGCGGCGGGAGTTGGCGCGCGACATTCAATGTTATAGGTACAGGCACTTTGGGTCAATGTCGCAGAATTTCGATCAATTTCTACTAGAGTTGTATCACTTTGAGACGTCATGACCGAAATAATGGGCTTCAAAAACGTGTGATTTTCAATCACCTATTATAAAATATTTAGGCAATATCTGTCTATATTATAAACATCCAAATCGACTTCTGGTGATGGAAATTTGGTACTCGAAATTAAGACGCCGAAATTAAGGGTCACAAAGGTCATAAGGATCAGAATAAGGGTCACGAGGATCAGATTAAGGGCCACGAGTATCAGATTAAGGGTCGCAAGGGGCAGTCTAATGATCCAAATAAGGGCCACAGGGGTCAGATTAAGGGTTATGTGGATCAGTTTAAGGCTCGCGAGATTAAAGGTCACAAGATTAAGGGGATCACAACGGTCAGACTAAGGGTCCAAACAAGGGTAACAAGGGTCAGATTAAGGGTCTAAATAAGGGTCACAGAGGTGGGAAATGAAGGGTCAAAATAAGGGTCACAACGGGTTCAATGAGGGTCAGAATGAGTCACGAGAATCAGAATAAGGATCATGGGGGTCATATGGGAGTTGGAGAGCGGAGTAAACAGGGGACGTAGCCCCCTAATTTCTCCATAATTCTTTTTGTTTAGCTATCTATTGGTTTCGAAGAATGAATGAATAGGGAAATTGGGGAAAACTGAATTCCATGCAAGTTCTCTATTGCCTTTATCTTCAATATCTAACTGTAAAGTATTTCCACTAGAAAATCGCTTCCACTGAAAATTGACAATAAAATGGAACTATCCAGGGGAAGGGATTATTCAAGGTTATCAAATATTCGTGTTCTACAGGATGTCCCAATATTGATTATGAATTTAATGAAATATTGATTCATTGATAATGAACAACGAAATGATTTTTGATTTTCAGTTGATACTCCGGTAGCTTCTTCCCGATGGGCAATGATATTTGAAGGCTGGGTAGATGATTCGTTATCTTTGCATGATGAACATGATGAATCACACGATAAGGGCAGTCATGAAGCTTTAAGTCACGAGGCGGATGAGGAACACGAGGAGGAACAGGATGAGCACGAAGAAACTGATGAAGAAGCTGAGACAGCAGGTTCAGAGGAAGCTGCAGCCTCTGAAGAACACGAGGATGAGGGGGAAGGAGACGATGAAGAACAAGAAGAAGAAGACGGTACTGGCGAAGAGGGAGACCCAGCTGATCAAGAGGAAGACGATGAGACTGGACCCGATGGTGTTAGTGGAGAAAATGATGATGATGTTAACGATGATGAAAAAGATGAACCAAATGATTCTGGAACATTAGAAGAAGTTGATGAAGAAGAAGTAGATAATAAAAACGCTGAAGATGATGAGAACGAGAATGATGATGTAGAAGACTCGAAAGAAGAAACAGACGCAGAACTTCTGGATATCAGCATTGAAGGCGTGAGTCCCTCGCCGCTATTGAATGAGGAAGATGAGGAAGGAGATAATGAGGATGACCTGTCATATGAATTCGTGGGCATTCCTGGAGTCAATGACATTGATGACGATAGCGATGAGCCCTTGGAAGAAGTAGGTTATTATGTACTTTATATTTACTTTTCTTCCATTTACTCCACGGAGAAAAAAATCTAAAAAAAATTCCGTGTTAGCATCCTGAACCGAGCGGAATTTACGCTCTCGGAAAAATTATCGTCCAGACCGTCTTTTTTTGCTTCCGAATGGAAGCTTTGTAATCGTTCAAATTTAAGTTTTGGATTTTTTGGATTATATTGACCCAGTATGATCCAAAAAGTTCAAAAATGCAATTTTTAGATCTCGTTCGTACGTGTGTGCGTACGTATGTAACAAAGTTTTTCTTCAATTATTCGCTAATGAATGTGTTGTGGACACTTCGTTATTTGATGACATAGAATAATAAGGAAAAATTAACTCTTCGAATCGATCTGACCGTCACTATTTACAACAGAAGTGACCGAGAAAGTGAAACGAATTATCCAAATATAATAGGTTGGGATCTGATTGCGTGGGATTAAACACTAAAGTATACAATGGTTATCATACAGAGGAGTTGATTCACTGATGGATTAAAAAATTTATTTGAATGTACTTTTGCGATAGCAATAATCGTTATTTTGCTTTATTTGAAAATTTGCAAAAATTTCATATCTTTTGAAAATAAGAATTCCGGGGATATCTTTAAATATCATGCATCAAATGAATTCAATCATAGCTTAAAATGTTTGCTTTAATGCCATTAAGTCGAAGTTGAAAGTTGATTACGATAGCTATATTGGTTGAGATTTAATTTCTATGATGATTGTTGAAAATTTTGAATTTGACATGAATTTCCCGGAAAGTGAACTTTCTGATGATTTCTTCAAATGTGATGTTTCAAATTCATTCAAGTATATGTAAATAAAAATTTTCTATTAACATTTTATCGCAGGGCTGAGGGGAGAGATAGAACTATATAAGAAAGACAATCGGTGGTATAGAAGAAAGAGATAATAAGAGTAAGGATGATGATAACATTCAACTACGTTGAAAATCTGACAAAATTAATTGAAAAGAAATCTTATTCAATTTAATAACGTAAAATAAACAATGAATTATATATCATAGAAGAAAATTATGTGCAAAATAACCATTCGGAAGCATATTGCTAATTTAGTAGCAAAAATACTATATCCAATACAAGAGCAATTACTCACTTGTTCTAGTATTACCATGAAATTAACCAAACAAACAGCTATTGTGAGGATTCTACAAAGTGAAATTTCCGGTTCTGCACGATTATTTTTTTTCTGTGTAAATTGGGTCTGATTCATGGTGCTGCCAGGGATAGCTATATCCATTAATTATAATTACTGTTAAATTATTAAGTAGTCAATTCGTTAATATCACTCTTAAATTTTAATTATTGAAGTTGTCATCAATTTAAATATTCAAATTCCGAATTATTTATTATTCTGTAATTCAGTTAGGAACATTGACCCTTATTTGGGTAATCGGAAATCCCTTATAAAAAATTTAGTATTATTGACTTGATAGAAAATTGACAGATCCATATTGTTAAAGATTCAATTCACCATCAATTGAAAATTTAGATTATCAATTATATTAGTATTTTTTAACCCTAGTCTGGTCACCAAACGCGACCCTGCGACTTTGGTTACCTTCGCGGGGATTCGCCGCCGTGTTATCTAGGCTTTCGCGTTGCCGAATTCACTCTACACACTGGTCGGGCGCGTTTTGAGAATGTCCGGCAACGTCGCGTCATGGGCAATTCCATTTAACATGGGAAAAAATAAGTCGTCTGTCCGAAATAATGTGTTTTCTTTAGGAATTTTAGGAAATATGTTGTTCTAAAAACTACTACAATTTTTTAGACACTTCAATTGACAAAGTCTATTTTATTTTTTTTATTTTTCCAGTTAACCAGTCAATTGTAATTAAAGAAAAACGACGCGCAGCGGGTTTTTCCCATAGGGTGACCAATCTACGGTTAAAAAAATAGGATGCTGGCCACTACCCGTGGGACCAAACAGGAGTCCCCAAATAAATCGCATGATCCGCCCAAAAATTTCAATGTGGCACTCCAATTTTTGCAAAACTTACGCTTCTTTTCCATGAAAAGCCCTTACAAATTCGGGTGTCACATCCGAATCTTACGGTGATCTTGGTTTAGTCCCATGGATTGGTGAATACCCCACTAATTTTTAATAGAATTTTCTATCCGTAAGGCACACTCTATTTCCAAGGATTTTTTTCTCCGTAACAATCATATTATTTGTTCTGTTGGAATCCACTGTGGATCTAGATAGAAGATGATCCTGAAATTGAGGAAGTCACGAACAACGATCCAGTGGATTTAGAGTCGGAAAAAGAAGACGAGATAGAGGAAGAATCTTCGAGCGGTAAGTCGCCCACTTCTTTCGCTCAATGTTGCTACTAGAATAAATTGAAAGGACCTCCATGCTCTTAATTATACAATAATCTATATGAAAAACAGTTCGAAAGAATAACAAATGAGAAGCAGTATATTTTGATCTCGATAAATAAAAGTGTAAAAAATGGAATAATCTAAATGCGAAAAATGAAAAAATGTGATGATTGCAGTGGCAGTCAAGTTTGGTGTTGGCGTGGCACTTGTCGTTGCTGCGCATTTTGTTCTCGTTAGAAGGTGGAGTAACGGTAAATGTTTTTTATATTTAAAAAAAACAACAGCAAAGCGGTTAAAAATATTTAGATGGTGATTAATTTCTAGCGCTTAGTTAATCATGCAAATCTATCAATGTTAGCATGGTGTATGTGATTCTCGTTGTCCTTTGTTAGAAACTAACAATGAACGAGCAAGTGAGTATGATTGACAAAGTGATGCATATTGATAATAGTTACCGAGCAAATAAATTCCTTGGAGAGGTGGTAAATCGTAATTCATTGAATTTTATGATTTTGATAAGTGATTATTCATCCCAGAAAAATTGAAAAGAAAATGTTAGCCCATTCGCAAGTGAATTCTATCCGGAATTTCATCAACGTTATCTAAATAGACTTTTTTGTTCGATTTTTATCTCGAAATTTCAACTCGATGCCCCGTCACTCAGAGATACCTGAAAATTCTGAATTTAGATTGAAAAAAAAGTAAAAAAATTTCTAAACATTTTGAAAGGGCGTTTTTAATTAATATTGATGAATTATTTCAATAGAGGAGATTGGAATTATGTATAATTACCGTGGCAAATGGCGGTCTGTCAGTCGCCACCATGGGGGAGGAAAGACGAAATATAATAAATCTTTTGGCACAGCGCGACCAGACTATTGTACGAAAAATGGCTCTTTAAAAAAATTTGTAATATTTTTAAGAATTTGTTAATCACACTTTTACGATAAATTATTAATCACTTATGCCAATCTCTTCCATTGATAATTGTACTGACGATCAGTTGTCAGTTTTGTCGGGAATCGAAAACAGGAAAATCGCTTTCTTTCTTTTTTGCGCCTCTGACAAACGTGACAGTTGATGGACAGTACAATTTTCAATTGAAGACATTGGTATAAGTGATAAGTATTTCATCGTAAAAGTGTGATAAAAAAACTCTTAAAAATATCACAAACTTTTTCAAAGAGCTTCTTTTCGTACAATCGATTTATTATTTCATCTTTCCTCTTTCCATAGAGACGACTGACAGGCCGCCATTTGCCAAGGTAATTATGCATTATTCATATCTCCTCAATTCATTCCTCAATATTAATTGAAAACGCTCTTTCAAAATGTTCGGAATTTTTTTTACTTTTTTGTTTCAATCCAAATTCATAATTTTCAGGGGTTTCACAGTGACGCGGCATCGAGTTGAAATTTTGAGATAAAAATCGAGCAAACAAGCTATCTAGATAACTTTCAATAGATAATAGAACCGTGCCTTAATATGAATAAAAAAATTGGAGACAAAAAGGTTCATATTTAATTTCGATTTTTAATTTTCAAGAGACCCCATTCTGTTGAGATTTTTCCCGTAGAAGTTCGGCGGCACATTTTCACGTTTTTCATAGTTTTCAATGAGAATGATGAAAACATCAGTACTGCAAAGTAAAAAAAAATGGATGTATTTCCGTAGAAAAAACATAATTCATATTCAATTTTTGGAATTGGCGGAAAACTGGTAAATTCACTATTAGAATATGCATGTCTCATGCAATTGAGAATTGTTCATGCTCACAATAACCTGCTATTTAGCAAGATGTAAAAAATCGTTCTCTTACTATCTGCCACATCACTACGGAATTTGAAAAAGTTCGAAAAAAATTGTAACAAACAGAATTGAAATTACAGTTGACGTCGAATTGGCGGCGTACAATGGGGAAGGTCCTCCGGACCTTTCCAGACGAGATACTCTCATATCACCAACCCCCCTCATTCCCAAAGTACTAGCAAAGGAACCAGTGCAACAGGGAAGCAAAGTTGATAGTTCGAATTTAACCAGTCGACCTCCAAAGGGTATAACTCTGTTATTATTCATGATAAGAGAAACTAGAGATTGAATCACAAGGCTAACAATACGACCAATTAACAATAAAGAATGATAGCTTATAAAACTCCCCAAAACTTTTTCTGTAGATCCTGAGCCACAAATTAGTTCAATTCCAAAGCGAATGGAAATAGAAATAGACACATCAGAAAGCGAGCTCCATTCCGGAACCGAAGAAGATGTGAATTACGAAGAAGATTCTGAAGAGGAAGAAGAAGAGGAGGAGGAGGAAGAGGATGACATTGTAGCAATGGATGATACAGAATTGGTAGCAAAATTAGAGGCAAAATACGGAAAAATTCCAACGCCGAGTCAGAGTGAAAACGAAGACGACGAAGAGCTTGATGATGAAGAATTGGACGAAGAAGAAGAGGAAGAGGAGGAAGAAGACGAATCCGAAGAGGATGATGAAGAGGAAGGAGAAAGTGAAAAACATTACGACTGGAAACGTAAATAATTTTCTAGGCATCTAACGAATCTTCCCGATTTTTTTATTTTTTTCATTTTTACATTTTTGAATTTAGAAAAAGAGCACGGAGGATCCTATCATCATGCTAGGATTAAAAATATCGTTATGTTTGTCAGAATCAATGATTTTACTCGAAGTAATCCGATAAAGCATTGGAGTATAACGAATGAATGAATGAATGAATGCCCAACTAGCTAGCATATCATCGTAACTATCAGTTTAAGGTATATCCCTAGAACACATTTTTCTTGAGATTGTCCCCATGTTTTTCATAGATAATGTTTATAATAGTCCCCAGCTATTGAAAAAAATTCTAACTAACTGTACTACACAGTTGAGGAGATAATAAATAATGAAATGTGGGCTTCTAACACGGGAGGCCGAAAACGGTTCTTACGATGTTCTTAAAAAACTAATCCGCGATAAATTGATAAATCCCGAATACGGTGAATTTATTGTAAAATGTTGTACGACATAGTTTCTGCGTTGTAGGACATAGTTTCTGCGATATTGAACTCTAAAAAATGGAGATTTTGTGAAACCAATCCTCATTTGATTCAAGAAATTGATTAACAAATAATTTCTTATTTGATTCAAACAGTTATTGTTGCCTACATCAACACATGAGTATAGAAAAACTCAACAACTTATGAGAATGCAATGAATTATGTCATTTAGAATTATTTCCGGATATTCATAAGGACTAACTTTTGGGTCCAATGATTTTGGGATATACCTTAACCCTAGATTGGTCACCATATGAGGGAAGTGCCGCAGCGCGTTGTTTTTCTTGAATTGCCATTGATTAACTGATCGGAAAAATTAAAAAAAATTTGACTTTTCCAATCAAAGTGTCTAAAAAACTTTAATAGTTATAGAACAATATAATTCTCAAAATTCCTAAAAAAAAATTATTTCTAACAGAGGATTTTTTTTCCCATGTTAAATCAAAGTGCCTGTTACGCGACGTTGCCGGAAATACGCTAAACGCGCCTGGGCAGTGTACAGTGAATTTGGCAACGTTCAGGCCTAAATAACACGGCGGCATTTCCCCGCGGACGTGACCAAGTCGCTGGGTCGCGTAGGGTGACCAATTAGGGTTAAAATAGTATATTTTTAACCTAGGGAGGTAAAATAAAGGAGTCGTACGTGGTCACGTTCATTTTACCTCCTTAATTTCTACGATTATTTAAAGTGTAGGTAGTTCTTTTACTTCACTTGTGTCTCCATCAACTATACTTTCTGATAAGAGGAGAATAATATGCTGAGAATACATTCGATTTGTTTTTTTTTGGCCTCAGATGTTAACGCTCCAAAAGCACATTCCGGTCCGGAACCAAAAGAAAAGGCGACCAGATCAACAGGAGCAAAAGGAGATCAAGGCAAGAGTGCACCTGGCGGTCGACAAGATTTCACTTCCAACAATGCGTCGGATTTCGATGAATTGCTCATTCAAGAAGAGCTTGAAAATTGGCTCATGAGAGTGAGTTATCGTCTTCATTTATCTTTTCTCTTCTTCAATCATGGATAATTTATAACATTCATTTGTTTTCAGGATTTTGACAACTGATCAGAAAACTCATCACCTAGTTTTAGGACACTTTAATGTGAACTTCGAATTTATTAAATGAGTGCCTCAAACCTGTTTTAATTCGCAATTGTTCTTTTGTGAAAAAAAAACTTACACTAGCGCTAGTTTTCAATTTAATTTATTCGCTTCCGATTCCCTTCATTTGAGATGAGAGTGTTTAATTATGGAATAGAAAAGAATGATAGTGGTGTCTTCAAAGTTAAGTGTAATTTCATAGCTGGAAAGTTAACGATAATTATCCTATGTGTATTTACTACGTGAAGATTCCTGAACAACAGTAAAAGTAAAGAATTATATAAAAAATAAATAAAAAATAAGAAATATTGTTTGGACACAGTGTTTTTTTTCCATCAACATACTTGAATGGCAAATACCTATTGCAACGAAGCAGGATCTGGCATGCTTTGCAAGGTTCTACCGTCGAAAGGATCAAAATTCGCAAGACTCAATCGATCGCAGGGGTCCACACAACAGAGGCAGGTAGGACAATCCCACGGGTTGAAGGATCATGAATCGATAGAAATAATCAGAAGTTTCTCCGATTTGGTCACCTTACTCGGCCCTGCGACTTTGGTCATGTCGTGAGGGTCGTGAGGCATTCCCCGCAATGTTAACGGGGCTGCGACGTTGCCAAACCCTTGGTTTTTTTTTATTTAAGCATCCAAACCATGTGGTTTATTTTGCTATAAAAAAATTAGAAAAATACAAATGTGTTTAGAAAATAATTCTTTAGGTACTATTCGCAACAATTTACATCACTTCTTCAAATATTCAATCCTGAGGAGTTCAAGAAGGAATCAATATGTTTGAGAACAGTTCTATTCAATTTCTTTAAGAAGACTTTGATTTCATAGGGTGGGAGGAAGCCTTCCCTTCGTATCCCTGTCAAAAGCCTGACGGTGTGGCTCATAGATAGGACATTGCCAAAGCACATGGCCGAGGTCTTTATTCGGATCACCACAGTCACAAGATGAAGACTCGATGAAGCCAACTCTTTTCAAAGAGCTGGCGAGATTGTGTAATGATTCGCTCTAGCCCTGTTAACCCATACTATGGTTCTCCGTGAAAGTTTACTGTGACGTTTGTACCAGGTTGTTCTGTTCTTTTTATAATATAAGTTGAAGTATTCTGTACCAGTCTCCAGACTCATTCCAGGGATTTTTTCTTCTGTTTCATTAAATGATTCCCTCTTGAATCCCTCGGTAAAATCAGAGAAGGGAAGCACAACTTCAACATCATATGGACGAGCTGTAGCCTCCCCTGTCAAACGGACTGTTTACTCATTACCGTCAATGCCCGTGTGGGATGGGACTCAAGTAAACTTAGACGATTCCGATCTATTATTAAGCTCTATGAAACTATAGAATTTTTCTTTGACATTAAAATTTAATTTATTGGCTCTCATTATTGGTTTACACAAGGATTGAAGCAAATCCTTGGTTCTTACCGAGTCTCTCATTCAGTACCGACTAGGTCCGTAAGGAGTGGGTGAACGCACTGGAGAGGGGCTGGCGACGCTGCGCGACGAAAACCTCCAGCGATTCTAGTCACGTAGTGAGGAGATCCCCGCTTCTGCGGGTTCTCTCTTCCATTATTATTCTCTCTGAGACTAATTATTGAATTGATAGAAGTGACAAAAAAACTATTAAATTCTACACATTCTGATTATCAAAGTCGAATTTTTTCAGAATTTTCCAAACTATCGTTTACTTGTAAAAAAAAAATACGGAAAAAGGCGGGGAATCAAAAGAGCAAATCTGCCGAAATGCGGACAAATTTTAGCTCCATAAACTCTCTTCGTTCGTTGAATTCTGAGACTCAATAATTATCACGACGAAATCCTTAACACCACGAGAGCGTTATAGAACATGTTGAAGGTGTTCTGAGGAGGATAAATAACAGCAGGTAGTAACCAAGGGAAGGGAGGATTACCGGAATGCGAAATTCCGCACTTAGGGACGAATGCTTTATTTTACCTGACTAGGTTAGAAATATACCATTATCAATGAAAAAATGGATGTCAGAATGTCACACATCTGTTGTAGACAACTTTAACTCCTATATAGTTGTTAAACCTATAGGTTATAGGTGTTAAACCTATAGGTTATAGGTGTTTAACACATATATAGGTGTCTGAATCCCTAAACATCTGAATGTAGTGATACCAAGAATTAAGTGACCCACCCTAATATATTATGATGATTTGGTGATCATCCCGGATTCTTAGATTCTTGGATTATATCCAGAATTTTTTCAACGAAATTTCAGCCAACAGCCATATCACGTTGAAAACGCCAGTTCTCGTCCGATCACTGAAGCTAAGCAGCGTTGAGCGTGGTTAGTACTTGGATGGGTGACCGCTTGGGAACACCACGTGCCGTTGGCTCTTTCTTTTGAATTTTCTCCTTTTCAATATCGCAGATAAGCAATGAAACATCAATGCAATGAAATATCATTGATAAGCAATTAGATTTCGCTAATTTCCATTCACTTCGCGACTAAGCAATTGCATTGCGCAGACAAGCAATGAAATGTCATTGATAAGCAATTAGATTTTCCTAATTTCTATTCACTTGGCGACTAATTGATTATTTGTTTTCATTTTTGGGAACTAGAAAATTCGATTGCGGGATCGACGAGTTCAGCAAGTTTCTTGAGTTGAAATTTATGGAGCTTTTTTCAGCCGTATTTAGGAATGCGGTAGACTCTACCGCACAATGATAATCAATGACATTTCATTGCTTATCTGTGCTATTGAAAAGGAAAAAATTCTAAAGAAAGAGCCAACGGCACGTGGTGTTCCCAAGCGGTCACCCATCCAAGTACTAACCACGCTCAACGCTGCTTAGCTTCAGTGATCGGACGAGAACTGGCGTTTTCAGCGTGATATGGCTGTTGGCTGGAATCCTGTTGGAAAAAAATCCGAACTTATACTAAGAATTGATAATTCAATCGAAAACAGAAATGAGGAACTAAATAGCTTTGAAAATAGTGGCAATTTCGTATTAGGATTTTGTTCCTCCTGACCTAATCGTCCTAAGTGATCATTCAGGTCTGGGGCGAACAGTAGATTCAAACGGATGATGAAAAACAATAGTTTTTATGACTATAAATAATGCTTGTAGGGAAGCGTTGCTCTTATACATTTTATTAAAAGCTTATCCCTATCTCGTAGTGGGAAGGGATTCGTTTCGTAAAATTTAAGTAGTTTGGTTTGAGAAAGCTTTAATTATGAAAGTTTTACAGAGGAATCTAGCTCTTATAGTGGAATCTAGCGATGGTGCATCTGTACCAAGGGTCAAACGGACCGCGGTATTTTGGATCTGTTCGAGTTTATTTATCATAATTTGAGAATTCAAAATTAAATTCAACAGCGCATGGCGAGGTATTAATTTCAAGTCTCACCAGTACTTAACAGTACCCAGGGTTAGCGACGGGGATGCAGCCGATATGAACCCCAAAAAGTCCCAATATCACCAAATCATCATAATATATTTGGGTGGGTCACTTAATTCTTTATATCACTACATCAACGTCAATATAGGACACGTCATCTGCGTCAATATAGGTGTCTGAATCCCTAAACATTTGAATGTAGTGATCCGGGTGTTTATATAGGTGTTTGAATCCCTAAACATCTGAATGTAGTGATACCAAGAATTAAGTGACCCACCCTAATATATTGTTACGTGTCCCCCCTTCGAATCATAATTCAATTGTCCATCATCTTGAAGATGACACGGAACCCCCTTGACAACGACTGTCTTTTGAAATAACTTGGATAGATTCATTCTCTTTGGAGATCTCTTCGACGACTCATCTTCTGTACCTAACTAATTAATAAACCGCCCCAACCATTTGAATATTGTATCGTCTTCCTTTTTCACCGGTTACAACAATATTATGATGATTTGGTGATATTGGGATTTTTTGG
The DNA here is from genome assembly GCF_001412515.2 of Diachasma alloeum. Lineage (NCBI taxonomy): Eukaryota > Metazoa > Arthropoda > Insecta > Hymenoptera > Braconidae > Diachasma > Diachasma alloeum. The sequence goes on along the minus strand of NW_021680371.1, from coordinate 1,153,207 downwards.
GGTTCATACCGGCTGCATCCTCTGGGTAATGTTAAGTACTGGTGAGGCTTGATATTAATACCTCGCCATGCGCTGTTGAATTTAATTTTGAATTCTCAAATTATGATAAATAAACTCCAACAGGTCCAAAATACCGCGGTCCGTTTTACCATTGGTATAGATGCACCATCCCTAGATTCCACTATAAGAGCTAGATTCTCTGTAAAACTTTCATAATTAAAGCTTTCTCAAACGAAGCTACTTAAATTTTACGAAACGAATCCCTTCCCACTACGAGATAGGGATAAGCTTTTAATAAAATGTATAAGAACAACGCTTCCCTACAAGCATTATTTATAGTCATAAAAACTATTATGTTTTTCATCATCCGTTTGAATCTACTGTTCGCCCCAGACCTGAATGATCACTTAGGACGATTAGCTCAGGAGGAACAAAATCCTAATACGAAATTACCACTATTTTCAAAGCTGTTTAGTTCCTCATTTCTATTTTCGATTGGATTATCAATTCTTAGTATAAGTTCTGATTTTTTTCCACCAGAATTTCAGCCAACAGCCATATCACGCTGAAAACGCCAGTTCTCGTCCGATCACTGAAGCTAAGCAGCGTTGAGCGTGGTTAGTACTTGGATGGGTGACCGCTTGGGAACACCACGTGCCGTTGGCTCTTTCTTTTGAATTTTTTCCTTTTCAAAAGCGCAGATAAGTAATGGAATGACACTGATAAACAATAGATTTGACTAATTTCTATTCAGTTCACGTCTAACTAATTATTCGTTTTCATTTTTGGGAATTAAAAAATTTGATTGCGGGATTAATGAGTTCGCGAAGTTTATGGAGCTCTTTTCAGCCGTATTTACGAGTGTGGTAGTCTCTATTTGGCATTACTCGGCTAAAACCCATCTTCTGGTTTCACATCATGAAATTTTGTTCAGATCACGGATTCTTGAGCTATATTCAAAATTTTTTTCAACAAAATTTCAGCCAACAGCCATATCACGCTGAATACGCCAGTTCTCGTCCGATCACTGAAGCTAAGCAGCGTTGAGCGTGGTTAGTACTTGGATGGGTGACCGCTTGGGAACACCACGTGCCGTTGGCTCTTTCTTTTGAATTTTTCCTTTTCAATAGCACTGATAAGCAATGAAATGTCATTGATTATCATTGTGCGGTAGAGTCTACCACATTCCGAAATACGACTGAAAAAAGCTCCATAAATTTCAACTCAAGAAACTTCCTGAATTCGTCGATCCCGGAATCGAATTTTCTAGTTCTGAAAAATGAAAACAAATAATCAATTACTCGCGAAGTGAATAAAAATTAGGAAAATCTAATTGCTTATCAATGACATTTCATTGCTTGTCTGCGCAATGCAATTGCTTAGTCGCGAAGTGAATGGGAATTAGCGAAATCTAATTGCTTATCAATCATATTTCATTGCTTATTTACGATATTGAAAAAGAGAAAATTCAAAAGAAAGAGCCAACGGCACGTGGTGTTCCCAAGCGGTCACCCATCCAAGTACTAACCACGCTCAACGCTGCTTAGCTTCAGTGATCGGACGAGAACTGGCGTATTCAGCGTGATATGGCTGTTGGCTGAAATTTTGTTGAAAAAAATTTCGAATATAGGAAGAATCTGCGATCTGATCGAAAATCGAAATGAGGAACTAAATACCGTTAAAAATAATATAGATTACATGAAGTGAAACCAGGAGATACGGCAGCGACTTTGGCCGAGTGAGCGCTAAATGGAGTCTATCGACTAACTGACGAGTCCATTCCCTTCGTAGCTACCCCCACTTTGGCTAATCCCCACGCACATCCACATCTCCCACCTCTGAAAACGAAGGAAACGGACTCGTCAGTCCGACAATACCATACTCCTATATACGGTTAAAAAGAACTCCGTAAACAAGGGGCTGGTCACTTGGAAAATTACTGGATCACTCGATTGGAAATCAAGAAAGGCATTCCTTGATTGGATCAGGAAATCATCAGAAATGAATGGAAATCAAGTGATTTCCATTTCAGGCAGTAATTTCTAATGACTTCCGGAAATCCTCGGAAATCAGTAGAAATCATAAAGAAATCAGCTGATTTCATAAATAATTAGAAATCATCGATGAATGTGAACCTAAAATCTTTTATTCGAGCTCACTCACACTATTCCATCTGACCCTCATGATCCTCTTATGCAGATGTCATTTGATTCTTACGACCACATCCATAAGATCCTTCTAAACTCTTTGGTTCCCCCGAATCATACCTATTATACAATATTGTACCATTATACAATATGTGGCGTATGACCGTCGCGAGGCTTTGAGGTTCATGATGGGATATGACGTTGAGATTTGTGACCTGTTTTGTCATCATTACGTATCACATCGTCATGTAGAAAACTGCCATTATTGACAGATGCTCTACTTCAGCCGCGTAATCGTGATTTTTCCAGTGATTTCTTGAAATCAAGAAATCATCAAAATCTACTGAAAATCATGGAAATCACGAGAAACAAAAAAATCATGATTTCTCATTTTTATTGAGAAATCATTACACGGAAATCATTCAAGAAATGACAGAAACTCATCCCATTCTGGAAATCACTGATCCACTCAATTAAGAAGTGACTAGCTCCGCAAATATAATTCTCTGATGTGCCAGAGCGGTTTTCAGCTAGCCCATAAGGATATAAGCAAAACATTTCTATTCAATTTATATTTCCAGAATGCAATAAACATAAAATTTATTGAAACTTTTGATGCAAAATATCAACTATTTCCTGGGGTTGCAATGTATGGGTTTTCTTTCCTCGGACAAGGAAAGAACGATTCATCGAACGATGCTGTTGATTTCTCCTTCGAAGCTTCGAACAAATTGGCCCATAGTCCGAGTGCAACTATTGGCAAAAAATAGATATAATTAATAATTGATAGAGAGAATTTTGAATATTTACTTGCACAGAAGTGGCAGAAAGGGTATTGCCGTCGAGTATTCTACACTCTAGATTATAATTTAGTATCGGACTGGTAGAACGGTATAAGTCAATTTTGACTATTGACCAGTTTTCAATAAATATCTCAGAATCTAACGGAGATGGCAAAATTTTTTTTATAACCTTTTTTGTAGAGCTGATTAAGAGCTATAACAAATGTGATTACGAAAATTTCGCTATCTCCGTTAGATTCGGAAATATTCCTCAAAAATTGAATTGGGGATAAGTCGACTTAACCGGTTTACCACTTCGCTACTGAATTATAATTCGCAAGGGTCAATGGATCACGAGGGCTAAAAGACAGGGAAACAAGACAATATAAAATGTATAATGACGACAAGGGTCAACCGGTAGCGACAGGCGGGATAATTACAAGGGTTGATCGATCATAGATCAAGTGAAATCATCTCCCGTTTGACCCTTGTTATTGTTTGATTTTGAGATTGTCCCGTCTTCTCCTCCAGATTGAGCCTGTCAATTGTGCCATGTCCTCCGAGTTGATATATGTGATCGTTTAACTTTGACAGTATTCTGTTTCCCTCTGGTGTTTGACCCTACCGAGTTATGATCCCTGCGATTTTTTACTTTCGCAAGGTATGACCCTTGAGATATTTGAGCCTCGCGAAATTTGCTACGAAGATTTTTCAAATTTGATAATTAAAAAAAAACGTCTTCATCTTTCTTCCTGCACGACCGCATCCGGAATTTCCTGTTCTGCCGACCCTGCATTCGGATGAAGAAGATTTACCTCTAGCATTCAGACGCTGACTGAAGTGAAAACAATCGGCTGATAGATAACGTAAATCCACATCCCCGTCGGGGATCACTGTTGGTAGATTCGTCTGAAGCATAAATGTTTGAGCTACAACACTGAAATCTTCTTTCTGAAATTCAGGATAAGATGGTATCTCTTTATCCAACTGTTGCCATCTAAAATAGAAATTATGTATTTTGAAATGGATTCTTGTTATCAATATGGAGAGGAGAGTAATACAATGTTAAAAATTCTGAGATGCGCAGGATATTTCCTTGTGATTTTGCCTTTACAGAATATCAAATCCCGCGAATCAATTTGCGGAAATTCCCGTAGGATGAATAATAGGAGTTTTTTTTGTCGTTTGCAAAGTCCTACCCGGATTTTAAATTGCTATATTATATTGCAGAAAATTTGATTGATTTCTAGAGTATTGAGGTAATCCAAGTGCACGGAGAGAAAAATTCAATAAAAATTACCAGAAAAAAACGTAAAAATTACGTTTCGAAAGGTAATCCGCGAGCGAAGTAGATTCAATAAAAAGTGTGAGTCGGAACTGAAATTGCACGAATCGCCGCGTAAATTCTACGATTTGTTCCGTAAAAATTAACCACCCATCTGATGACTCACCGCTGTGGGGACAACAAGTCGTTCCGTAATTTTTCCCCAACGACTGACAAATTTTACGGAACGGAACGTAGAAATATCTCACCAGCTTCGTAAAAATTGTTGAACGTTCATAATAAGTCGGGAAGTTTCTGTACGATTTTACTTTTTCGGAAAAAATTACGTGACAATTGCGTATTTTGTTCGGTGATGAACCTGAGTATTCACTGAACATTTCAGATTTCTTCTCCTCCATTCCTATAAAAATTGCCGGAAAGCGATTTCCCATTGCAGATTACATGAATTGTTCCGTATTTTTTGGTGAAGGTTTCTCTCCGTGTGCGATTCGCGGCCTGAGTCACCAACTTTGCCAAGGAAATTGTGTGGAAAAAGTTTGACAAATTCGCATATAATCAACATGATCCAGATTACATTCTGACAAGTAGCACTATGTTATTTAACATTTCTCCTTTGTAAATCAATATTGAAAATTGTTTGAATTGACAGAAATCTCCTGTTTCATCATGGAATAAATTTTCCGAAAAATTCTCAATTCCAATAAATTAGTCACCAATTTTAAATAATCATGTCTAGAATATTTTTTAGTTATCACTCATCTATGAAAAAAAGGTCTGATTTTCAATAACAGCAGCTCCCAAGATTTTTTTCGATTTGTTTTTCGAACGTAATGGTTCCTGAGAGAAAATGAAATTCAGGCATCGAAGCGTTTAAATCCCTAGTAGAAATTTCATGGCGCAACCATGTCGCGGCGTGAGTTGGGGCGCGACATTCAATGTCATAGGTATAGGCACTTTGGCTCAACGCCGCAGAATTTCGATCAATTCGTCTGCTAGGAATATGCCTGAATGGAAGCTCAATTATGCATTTGCAAAAAAAAAATTGTGATTAGACATTTTGCAAAATTTGATTGTAGCGAAAGATGAATACTTGTCGAAGTACTTGGATTGGCCTTCTTATTGTTAATTTTCTATCAAAATCTGAATTTTGCCCGACACCTTAACAACTGAGAAACTATAATCGAATACCGTCAGTGACCTAGTCATGGAACCCTTAAGAAATAAGGTATGGAACCACACTCCTATATACGGCTAAAAGGAGCTGCATAAACTTCAACTCATGAAACTTCATGAACTCGTCGATCCCGCAATTAAATTTTCCAGTTCCCACGACTGAAAAAGAATGATCAACTACTCGAGAAGTGAATGAAAATTAGAAAAAAATGAATTGTTTCTCAGTGAAATTTTATTGCTTATCAGTTATTCTGAAAAAGAAAAAACTTCAAAAGAAAGAGCCAACGGCACGTGGTGTTCCCAAGCGGTCACCCATCCAAGTACTAACCACGCTCAACGCTGCTTAGCTTCAGTGATCGGACGAGAACTGGCGGTTTCAGCGTGATATGGCTGTTGGCTGAAATTTGGTTGAAAAAAATTCTGCATATAACCTAAGAATCCGTGGTGTGATCGAAAATAGGAATGAGGAACTGAACTCCGTTGAAAATAATGTAAATTTCATGAAGTGGAATTAGTAGATGCGTCTTTGGCCGCGTGAGTGCCAAATAGGTCTACCACATATATACGGTGATATCAGTGATCGGACGAGAACTAGCGTTTTCAGCGTGATATGGCTGTTAGCTGAAATTTTGTTGCAAGCGGTATTGTTTTGAATAACTCAGAACTTGAAAGCTTGCCCTCTATCATCTAGTAACATTGCCAATACAGTATCTACCTTCACGTCACTTGTCTCTCTTCACAACCCGATGCGCTATTGTCACCTCTACTCCCGTATCCAACCACTCTATCGCCGCAAAATACTCGCTCTCAATTGCTCGTTATTACACTGAGAGAAATATTGTCATATCACAAAACTAATTTCTTGCGCCAAATATCTCATCTCTTGAGGATAAATTTCTTGGGATAAGAATTCCGGATAATGTGTCGGACAATGTCAGATTTCGGTAGAGTGTTCATAACGAACATGAATATTTCATGATAAAGTGGAAAATTTTTTGCCACAAGAAATCAGTTTTTTCGTATCAGAAGATGAGAAGATGACTAAAAACATTAAAAGCTTTGATTTAGTGGATCATGAATCAGGGACTTTGTTATTGAATGAATAGAGTTTATGCGCAGGAAAAGCTCCAGATTTTAAAAAAATATAACTGTCGCATACGCTCAATCATCAAACTATTCTTGTCTTTGAAGGAATATCTCATTTCGAAAGAAGCCATCATCTTTTCATTCAGTAACTTCCTCCTTATCCCGAAAACCCCTGATTTTTTTTCTAAAACTTACCATAAATTGATCAAATATGTATGCGATGTTTTTCGCTCAAAAAATGATTTTTGTGATATATCGATTTTTCGCTAAGTGTAAACATTAATAATTTAAAAACTATTGAAATTATCATTTTTTTCGCATTTTTCTAGTATTCAGGAGATTTAAATTTATCCCTGGACGTGAACTCTATTAGTAGTTCAAAAACACCATGTATATAGGGTCATATGGATTTTCGTCAACGCTGATTCCATAACCGGGTCACTGACGGTACAATAGTCAGAAATTTTCTCCCATGCAACAGTAAATCATGCTAAACTTTACTTTATAAGGATCTGTTCAAATTCTGCCCGCTGCTTCCGATATGGAGATCCAACTAAACATGAACAGCCTATCTGGACAAAAAGATTACATATCGCAGGTCTGCCCTTCCACTCAAGGACATTCATGAGATTTGGCAAGGGCAAAAGCGATATTATGGTCCTGGGCAAGTTGTCTCTTAATATTCGAAGCGTTTCGATGAGATCATTCTTGTGGTTTACAAAAGCTTTCGAGGGAGGATGTGTCCAACATATATCAGAGCAGATGTCATTCGCTCCCATGAAGATAGTTATCATCTGCAAAAGAATGATGTTCAGTCTTTGAAAGTTATCCTGCACTTCTCATCCCATACACGGAGAGAAATATTTAGTAAAAATTACGGAACAATTCACGTAATCCGCAATGGAGAACGGGTTTCCGGCAATTTTTATAGGGATGGGGGAGAAGAAATCTGAAACGGTCAGTGAATTCTCAGCTTCATCACCGAACAAAGTACGAAATTGACACGTACTTTTTCCCGAAGAAGTAAAATCTTACAGAAACTTCTCGACTTATTATGCCTTCAAAATCAGAAATTCTTGAACGGTCAACAATTTCTATGAAGCTGGTGAGTTATTTCTACGTTCCGTTCCGTAAACTTTCTCAATCGTTGGGGAATAATTACGGAACGACTTGGCCTCACAGCGGTGAGTCATCAGACGGGTGGTTAATTTTTACGAAACAAATCGTAGAATTTACGTGACGATTCAAACAATTTCAGTTCCGACTCCCACTTTTTATTGAATTTTACTTCGCTCGCGGATTAGATTTCGAAACGAAATTTTTACGTTTTTTTCTAGTAATTTTTATTGAATTTTTCTCTCCGCGTAGTAATTTACCTTCCAATGTTTTTCAACATCAACCCGAGGATCACTCTTCATTCTTTGGACAAGATTATTAGCCATGTACGGGAGGTCTCTAGACATGGCCAGGTTTTCCCCGACATTGAAATGTGATTCTGGTTGATGAGTAAATGAATCTTCAGTTGAATATCCATATAAATTTGGATTATATTCCTAATATTGATTCATTCAGTAATTATTAGTATAGCAGCATTTCAATTATATTGAAAGTATATAATTTCGTATAAAAACCTTGAGAATGTTGGGTAACGTTATGAAATCTCGCCACGTTCCTTGTCCTCCGCCAATGGCAGAAACACCTCGATTCTCTATGAAAATATTAAAGAGATTGGTTGCGAAAATCCCAAATCCTGCAGTCAGAGAATCCCCCATCGCTCCAATTATGTCAATGTCACCTGGCCTTAATTTGTGTACAGAAGTTGGTACATATTCCGATCTACCACCTATCATACACAGTGAAAGAAATTTCGGTGATAATGTTTCCAGTATGAGGGGTTGAATATTTCGGAGCTAAAATCAATTCTTTTTGGAAGAATTGATTTTAATTCACCCTCAGCCCTAAGTCAAATTTTTCCGAGTAGAAATTTTGCCAGGCAGGCCTTTTGGCAGAGGAAGGCCCTGCTCCGGTATCAATTCCTTTATTTTCTCTACCCGCCTATTCTGGGACCACTATTTATTCATTTATTATTCATTTTTCGCCTAATTTATTAATCCAGTTAGCAATTTATTGCTTAGTAATAAAGTCTATGAACCAGGCAAGGGCGAAACAAGGCCGCTTGTCGTGGCCCGTATCAGGTTTGGAAATCAGATCCTGATCATGCTTTGAGTTACAGTTCCTATCAGGCCCTGATGTGGTAACCTTAACAGGGCCGAATCTTTTTTACGGCACAGCGGACCTGGGCCTGACCAGTCAAGTACTAAAATTTCTACTCGGGTTGATACGGAGTGGATTTTTATTTTTCATATCAAACTGGGTTGATTATCATGTTCATGTTGACACTATAGCGATGTCAATTTTCACTCCATTTATATCTCAACTTCGGAATTAATATATACTCCGTCCATCCACACCAAAATTTGTTTTTACTCTTTTTGGTGTGGACTAGAATCGAAATTCAGAGCTATACAGAAGCAAATCGTCCTGACAAACAGAATTCCATATACGGACTTCAAAGAACAATTTAAAGCGTCTTCCAAAAGAAATACCACTGAATTATTAAGAGAGCAAGGGGAAACGAAGGGCAGATGATATTTCGAATACTTGTTCGATGATTCCTCAAAGCCATGGTTGCACAACCGTAAAAAACTTCATCGACACACACTTTTGTGGGTCAATCGCATTAGGGCCGACCACTACAATTTGAAATTCTCACTAGCCAGAATCGGTATCATTAAACGATCCTGCATGCGAATGCGGATATTCCGAAGAAGACATCAATCACATCGTGTGGAAATGCCCACGTTTTGAATAACAGAGAAAAAAACTATATCGAAAGTTCTGAAATTCAGTAACCTACCTTGTAGAATGCTTAAGAATAATCGGGCGAGCCTGGAGGGTTAGAAAAAAAGCAGCCATTTTTTCTTTTTTTTAACGTATTCTTCAAATGATGGAAAAGGCGTGTGAAAAGTTGCAGACTCCTGGGAAGCATGGTTAATTTATTATGAATTTTTGAAAAAGTGGTCATTTAACCCGTGATCTTATGGAAATCACCAAAAAAACTGCAAAACCAAAGGAAAAAATGCAGCCAAAGTCATGAAACTTTAGAGACATTTAGAACATGTGATCAATGATGTTTTGAGTGAAAAAGATTGTCGCCTAGAAGCATTGTTTATTAATAATAGCGAAAAAAGTACTGAAAAATGAAATTTCTGCGCACGCAGCCCAAACGAGCAGCAACGTGTCCCAAGTACCGATCGGGTGGGGGTAGCGCGGTCAATTTAAACATCTCTTGAGAGAGAGCGATGAAGCGTTGTGATTGGAGCTCCCTCGAGCCAGTGGTACCAGCTCCTGGTGAAAAAAAAAAATACCGACGATGTTGCCACTTTTTCGCATGGATTAATATTTTTTCATTTATTGAAAAAAACAATCTGAAAACTATTCAATGCGTGGAACAGATATAAATAAATTTGATTAGCTCCAAAAATAATTTTTAACCGGAGATACTCCCTAATATTGCCTGAATTTTGAATCCAAATGGGAAAAATTTTTTGTTCAACGATTGGTTTTCTGCAGGAAAACAATAGAAACCCCTCCGCCTCACCTCCTAGATTTCCTCCGCGCCCGATTGTCTTTAATATTGTATGCGAGTCGAATCCCATTATTATCGATGATATTGATAAGTTTTTTAAAGAATGTGGTGTGAAAATCTGAGGAATGCGGCCCAATGATGTACAATAAAATATATTTCATATTATATTTAATTTATAGCTAATAAGCCTCGTAAATGGGTTTCTAATGGTTAATAGAATAAAAACTATCATTTTGCATACTACATTGACACACAGACTACAAACACCTTGAATTCATTATGACGAGGACAAATGTGGACGTACACATGACAAGTAGGGTCTACTTTGTCGATCCTAGTCTCCAAGATATTCACAATTCTATCTCGGCAACACGTTTTGAAACTAATGTTAAATAATTTTTTCATCACGCGAGTAAAATCATATTTTAGACACGCTCTGCGTGCACAAGGCCCGCTTCTAGTGATGCCGCGAGACGAGATAAGACGAAAAATGGCATTTTTCGTACTGACCTTCACTTTTCCTCATCCGGGGATTGATAGTGGCCCTTCCCCAAACTCGTAAAAGTGAAAATCATTACGGAAAAATATCGTTCACGACTAGTGCTATGGTTGGCATCTGAGCCGAAGACGAGGACTGGCCAACCACGTGAGTAAAAAAACCCCGCGGCAACGACAAAAAACACTTTTCTGCACTCGTATCAAAATACACTATTCAAAATGTGCGGAATTTTCTCAACATTATCGGAGTTCACATAACTCTATGTCAACAAAGTAGCCCTTTTTCATATGGACGACCACAAATATCAAACACTCTAGTAGTTTAAGAAAAATGAAACTGAAAAAAAAGGGATGATCTAAAAGTCAACATTCAGATAGAATTACCAGATACATCGCACGGGAATGAAGTCTCGTTGGACACTTGTTTCTGGACATGCTGCATCTTCACCGCTTCTTTGAATACCGGATTACCTGGTGTTCCAGTTTTACCTAAACCCGTTATTATAATATTTATGTCATTAGGCCCGATAAACCGCGATCTAACCGAGCAAAGCGAGGTTTTCGGGCCCAACGACATAATAGTATATTTCGTCATTAGGCCGAAAAAAACTTTTTTGGCGAATATAAGGTTTGCAGCACGAGCCGAAGGCGAGGGCTGCAATCATATTCGTCAGAAGTTTTTTTTAGCCCTATGACGAACTAGTATTTTTCCGGCCTGTTGCATAGTTTTTTACTCGTGTGACGTTGGCCTCCGAGCCGTAGGCGAGGACTGGCCAACCACACGAGTAAAAAAACCCCATCGCAACAGCCCAGGAACAATATTTTTCTGTAGTGATTTTCAAGTTTTCGAGTTTGGGAAGTATGTAATACCAATTCCCAGACGAGAAATCGTGAGAAGCAGTNACGAGCTCTAACTCATCCCAATCGGATTATTGAATCGGAAAATATTGACGATTGAAGGGGGGCCGTTTTGCCCCATCCTCCCCTACTGAACAAAATTTTATGTCACGAAGCCTGAAACCGGCTGAATTAGACACGAGACGCGAAGCGTCGAGTGTGTAATCCAGCCGGTTTCAGGCATGAGTGGCATAAAATATGTTTTGTCATAACGGCCGCAGGAGATTCCGAAACGCTGCCTTACGGCCGGAATGACAAAAAAGCATTATCTGGCGAATGTGGCTTTATAATCCGAGCCGAAGACCCGGATTATAATCACATTCGCCAGATAATACTTTTATCGCCTGATGACATAATATACTATTGTCTAATTGTTTCGAATCATACAATCATGTCTTGTCTAGATTTGAACCATTCTACAAGACGAAATTGAATTGAACTCACCAAATACATTCACAAAGAATTCTTTAACATTCCTCAGGAATTGAATATTTTCAGGACTATCTAAAACAGTTTTCTGGCCATAGAGCACTGAGGGGTACGCCAATAATATGAATATGCACAGCAATTTCAAGTGATCCATGCCAATTGAGTAGTAAAAAATTGGCGTCTTTGATATCGACAATGTATCCGGACGAACACGAAGGAGTTTGTGATGCTAGTATCAATATTAAATTGGAATACCATGTTAGCAGAGTATCGATGGAAAAAATCAGGAGCAAAAACTTTTAAAGAATAATTAATCCGATGAAGAAGATAGAAACGAATAAAGATGATTTAACCGCGAATCGCATAAAAAATCCCGTCCTCATTCATCGGCTGATTGTATACAGTTATCCTCCTGTCCTACGTGAGTATTGTGTACAAGGTTCCAATGTGAGTGGGAATCTTGCACACAGATGGAAAACAGTCATTAGATGCAATACAAATAAATTAACCAAATGTTTTGCATGACGCTTGTATTTCATTCTCGGACATAAAATTTTCAAGTTTTTATCATCACTGCTAATGATCGAAACATTGACCTCTCATGTGACATTGCTAATCATGATTATCGATCTCTATTTATCATCACTCCTGATGATCGAAACGTTGGCTTCTCATCTGAAATTGCCTATGAATTTTGGGATCGATAATCATGATTATAATCAACAAGTCCAATATGGAAACATGTACAACAAAGTGATTATTATATACAATTCCATTGTAGTATTCATATAAAAATAGAAATCTTATGAAAAATTCAGTCGGAAAATACTAAATGTCGACGGGGTGAATCATCTGGAGATCAAACCACTTGACATATAATATATTCTGACAGAGACAGTTACATGAAACAAAGGAAACGGTGGAAGTCCTGAGATCGCAGGATTCTCGCTCGAAATTTCTATTAGCGGAAAAATTTCTGGGTGGAAATTCGTATAACGCGTCTCGAATGTCCTATATCGGTCACATTCGAAACACATCAATCAATCAATCTATTCTCGTCTCTCACGATCCTTCTAGACAATTCCCGAATCCTCCGTAATAAAAGGTATGGTTTCAGTACACAACAGCAGTCACAAATATTACGATATCCTTTTATTTTATTTCCGAATGGAAGCAAAAACCAAAATTGAAAGTCATTTGTGGTTTGAGGTGATTAGCAAATCTCATCAAATTGTGGTTTAATGACACTTGTTGTCTATAAAACCCCTGTGACAGTTATGATCCTGAAACTCACTTTTAATTCAACACATTTAGTGTTTCTGATTTGAAGGAACGAAAAAAAAACAAAAATTACCCATTTTCTGTCAGTGGTCCGTTTTGCCATGCGGTCCATTTGCCTGCCTGGTCCATTTGACCCTACCCTCCCTTAATAGTACAAAAAATGATTATTTTTTTGTCGACAAATTCCCGATTTTTCGGAAAAAATATGCATAATTTTTTTGTGAAATTAGAATTGAAGTCATCATTTAATTTTACAAACTTTAAAAAAAAACTCAAAGTTTTTCTTCTATTAATATACTTACGAGGCTAGAATTTTAGGACAAAACTCTCCTGAACATGTATAGCAAAGAATGAAACTTGCAGCCCAATTCAAAATTTGACCCGGAACACTGTTAATTACCGATCATGGCTATTCCGATAATAGCCGATAATGGTCGATAACTGGGAGAATATGGCACATCTCAAATCCATCTAACGCCAGTATTTTTCTGTTAACCCCTCACGGACGGGGCCCTTTTGTTTCCAAGCGTGGAGTACGCTCGATACCACTAGAATGTAATGACTTCTAATCAACGCAAAATTATGAAACTGATATGTAATTGAAGCTATAGTATTCCTTTTTTCGTTATTTGTTTGGTTGAGTTAAATTCCATAGTTTTGGAAATAATCAATTTTAACGAGAGTCATTCCTATTTTCATGGGTCGATGCATGGCATCGACTCGGTACGTGAGGAGTTAAGGACTGACAGCCACTTTACACCCGGAATTGTCATAAAAATATGACAGTTGGATTTGTTAAAAATTTTCAACGCCGTTCGCGCCATCTTCTGACTCATAAAAGTCCTTCCCTCTTACAATTGGTGCTCTGTAAATTATCATAAACAAGTTTTTACGAAAATTACGCAACAAAAGTACGTTTTTGTACTCAAAATTCCTGTATTGGACCTCGCTCGATCGCTCTCTTCTCATGAAAATAGCCATCGGCTAAGAAAAATCTACAAAAAATCGGGTGTTCTACCATGACTTGGCAGATTCCTACAAATAAAATCGCGTCGGCCTTGCCCTGAGCCTTGCCGTTCAATAATTTGCAATTTTTTTTGCATAAATAAGAAAAGCATGAGAAGAGAGCGATGCGTTCCGCTACTCTCAATACGGGGAAAAAGTTTCATTGATTCTCATTGCATAGAATCCAAGAAAACTTGTTTTTGGTAAACGTCTTTTTGTGGTCGGTTCCGTTACCCCTTAAAACGCTCTGCTCGCGTGGATCTCAGGCAAATCCTTGTAATCTTAGGTTGTCCATCTTTCCTTTTTTCTCGTGTAACTTGATCAAATTGAAATTCATGTTTCTCTAAGAAACAATATAATTTTCATAGAAACATAAGAGCCTATGAAAATGTGCAATATTCAAGACAGTATTGATATTTATCAATATCAAAATCAACAAAAAACATTTGTCGTAAGGAAAGAAAGATGAAACATATTTGATACATTTCATCAGGTTGACCAATTAGAGATCTCTATAATTCAATCTTGAAATTTAATTTCCGTTTTTTCGATCCAAATCCCTTCAATCTTTTACAATGATCCATGTAATCATTGTATGCCAAAATTGCAACATTTCTTCCTCCGATTGCGCTCATTTCCATGGCGCTAGCAGCCCATTCTATAGCATTCTCATGATATAAAGCGTTATGTAGCTTGAAGTCTCCTGGTTTGTCGTTTATAGAATATTTTGGATAAGCCTTCCATTCATGTTCAATTGGACCAGACTTCTCATTGACCTAAAAAAAAAAGTAGACAAGTCACGAAATTTCTGTTCATTGAAAGAGGATTCGGCAAAATGAACCTTTTTCAATCGTCAGTAATTTCTAAATAGACAACAGGAATTTTTTCAAAATTAAGAACACATTATTCTTCTAATTTAAAACAAATTGAAAATTGACACGAAAGGAGACAAGCAGCGTCGGTGAAAAGGCAATGAAATTTCACCCAAACTTGCGTGACGCGTATGCTTCAATACGCGTTTTATAATACATCATTTTAGTATGTTCATTTCAGTATCAGAGACCGAGTTTTTATGCAAAATGCTGGAGAAGCACACGGAGAGAAATATTCAAGAAAAATTATGGAACATTTCACGTAATCCGCAAGCGAGAATCGTTTTCAGCGAACTTCTATAGGAATATAAGAAAATAAATCTGAAACGTTCGGTAAATTTTCGGGTCTGTCACCGAAAAAATACGAAAAAGTCACGTAATTTCTCAGGAAGCTGTAAAATCTAACAGAAACTTGAACATGAAAATTCTTGGATGTTTAAGAATTTTTACGAAAAGTTCCGGAAAAATTACGGAACGTGTTGTTAAAATCTTCCCCTTACGATGATTCATGGCTAGCCGTGAAGCGTCGGACGGATGAGTAATCTTTACGGAACAGATCGTAGAATTTACGTGACGATTGACACTTTTTATTGAATTTTACTTCGCTCCCAGATTACGTTTCGAAACGTCTTTTTTCTGGTAATTTTTATTGAATATTTCTCTCCGTGCAGTCTCACAGTGACACGGGAGTCCAACTTCCTTTTGGAAGTCGTTTGACTGTGTAGGAGCATTATCAATGACTATGCTAATACAATATTGGTGGCGAAAATAGTGATGTCGTCGGGACCAGTCGAGAATTATTTTGAAATGATCATCACGGTCTGGAAAAACATCGAAAGTTTTGGAATCGTCGCAATTTCGAAAGACATTGGATCGGTGCATCTCGTCACAATTCCGGGAGGATTTATCTTGCCTGGATCTCGAGATTTTCGGTTTTTTAAGTTTACGAGACGAGACGAGACAGATATCGAGACAAACATTTGAAAAACAGAAAATACTGAAACTCAGACGTGATGGATTCTTCCAAGTTCGTGACGAGATGCACCGATCCAATGTCTTTCCAGATACGACGATTCCTAAACTTTCGATGTTTTTTTAGACCGTGATGATCTTTCCAAAATAATTTTCGTCTAGTCTCGAAGGCATCACGAGGCGAAAGACGGGAGAACGCTTGTGTTAGCATTTTCGGGGCTGAAGCCTCTCTGATGCCCCTTGGTTCGGCAGAGTACGGTCGGGAGCCGAAGTGTACAGTCGAATCCAAAGAGATCGATCCCAATTTAGCACCGCGAATCCGAACCTACGTTTCGCACCTATTTTATACAATCATCTTAATATCTTAATTATAACCCAGTTAAACATCGACCGGCGTAATCATTCGAAGACCCAAATCAAGATTCTATTCCAATCCTTGGACCTGGAAAGGACATGACTGAGCGGACTCCCCGTAAGCTCGCGAGCAATTGGGAACAAGAAATATCGTTGAGGGCGCTGTTTTTTGCCAATATGGCCGTCAAAGAGGTATACACACACGCGCTCACACAAGCCCCCATTTGCTTGTGTATCGTAGATGTGCACCCTTAACGCAGCCATTCGTAGAGGGCGTCTTGTCATTAAGCGTCCCCAATAGCCGAGATTATCATCATGGGTTGCGACTGAAGGTGTCAGACGTCAATAAACTAATAAATAAAAATAGAGCAATTTTCCCGTGCGAAAGATAATCCACCCGGGCCTTAATGGTTATTTTAAAGAGTGTAGGGCCGAAACCCGTCACTTTTTCTGCCTTTCCAATGACACCATTTGTATTTTTTCATGCCGCCATATTCGGGAGTGGGAAGATTTGCTTTCTTCAAACAAATGTTTGAAGAAAGCAGGTATTAATTAAGTTTCCACTTGACGAAATTTAATTGTTCTATAAATGCAAATAATGTAAACTCGGTTATGTATTGAAACCGACGCAAAGTGAATTTATAGTCAGTTGGCTCCAAATTACGGATAAGTAAAAAATACTGTTTATTTTGCCGCGCTCTTCCTTATCTGTCTTGCTACATTGTACATGTACCTTGGAAAACATTCTTCCTATTATTTCTGAGCTCAATGATTTCCGCGTAAATATCTTCCAAACATTAGATTCGTGGCCTTCAACCGAACTCAATTTTCCCACGGAACTTATGACCGTTTTTTCAGGGTTGCAGCTTAAAATCCCTTGGATAGATCCATCGAGACCAAAATATGTGGCATTCAATTGGCCTTCAATGAAAGTGGCGTATGTTGTCTGGTAATTTCCCGAGAGCATGAAATCCTCATTATTCGGAAAATTTTCAAAGCGGATGGGCATGCGCTGATCGGATGTCAGAGGCGTTGTGACGATTACTATATCATATTTGTCCGTCTGTACATGGGGTTCTTCTGCAATTGGAAAAATAAGGAATCATATGGTGAGCCATGGAAAGGATTCAGGTCAATCAAACTTCATGTACAATGTTGAAAAAAAATTGAATTTTCCAGGAAAAGACCTTGAATTCCATTTAAGGCTCGGGTGGATTATTTTTCGGAACGTTATCTCGATTGTTTTTCCATCTTCATAATGTAAAATACGTCACAATTTCCAATGGATTTTACATCACGCAGGAGTCCCTAAACATTATGATTCTACAAAAAAAAAAGAAGAAAAAAAACTGAACATGTTCAAAGAGCGTTTTTAATAAAGATTAAGAAATAAGTCCGATAGAGAGGAAATAGTGAATGGATAATTTATCATGGTAACTAACCATCTGACAGCCATTGACTGCTGCGATAAATGACGACCTAGCAGCCATTGGATACATCAAATTATTAATTTGCAATTTTCTCCCTATTGGGTTTATTTCCCAATATTACTTAAAAACGCTCTTTGAAAATTTTCAACTTTTTTTCAACGTTTCTTTATTGTACAATCATAATTTTTGGAGGCTCCAGGACTATGTAAAACTAAATAGCAATAGGAGATCATTTCAGATTATCAAAATAAAACAACAACCAAGATTACGTTCGAAAGATAATCCACCCGGGCCTTAACGGGAAAAAGTTGATGGAATTTCGAGTTTCTCTGAAAAATCAAGGGAAGTCTCAATTTTTTAGCCGCAGGAAGACCTGAAAATGAATATTCAATGCCAAATTCCCTAGAATTTTGAGAGAATTCCTTTAAAATTCTCGGAATTCCAGGCATTTTTGGAGAATTACTTGAAAATTCAAATGAATCTGGAATTCAAGGAGAGATATCTCTGAAGTTTCCTCATTTTTCATCAATTTTTCCGCAATAATTAAACTGAAATTTACAGTTACCACGGATTTCTCTATGAAATTATGAATTTTCAATGAAAAAAATCCTTGAAATTTCAGTGTAAATGTCACTTGTTAGAAATTTCCACAACTCTTACAGAACATTTCAGTGGAAAATTTTCAACAGTGTACACTGTTGGAAATTTTTCGAAATTTCATAGAAAATATGGTAGTAATTCTCATGAGACTGATATTGAATCCGATTTAGGGAAAAATGGTTATGAAATTTCAAGTTTTAGGTAGAATTCAAGGAAATTCATGAGTTTTCAGTGGGAGGGAGATGGATATTATAACGTAATTGAATTTTTATTGAAACATGAATAATCAGAAGCAAAATGACATAAATTTTCAATTTTTTCCTGAAATTTCCTGATTTTTCCGAAGTTTCATGGAACAATTAAATTGAAAAATTTGGCATTTTATTGATTTTCAGATTATTTGAACAGAAAATCACTGAAGTATTTGATCTTTAAATTTTTCAATGACAAGATTTCCTGAAACTTCAGTCGAAATTAAACATGATAAAAGCACGGAAAATTCAGACGAAAATTTTGAACAGTGTACGAACCTTTCGCTTTATACGTGAGAGTATACGGATAATCCTCAGATGATAACATTCCATTAGACCAGTCATACTTCTGATTATAACTGACCTTCTCAACTACATAAGGCCTCGTCCGTATGTGTTTATGCCTGTTAATGAGTCCTTCAACCACCTAAAACGCATCACTCATTAATTTATTGTCAGGAGATGTGGGCATCATTGTAAGAAGATAATGCACCCCCTTGTTTCCGCCTTTAACAGACCACAGAGAGGATCCTACTCCCGCGACAGACACACACCCGACGAAACTCTGAACATCAGTTTCTTGGCCATAATTGACCACCAGGGTTGCTTGCACTAATTCATCAATAAGTCGAGCTGAATATCCCAGATTTTTCAAGTGATCTTTCATCGATACTTGCAGCATGCTCGGAAACCTAGGATTCATGGCCGCTAGTAGGTCGGTTACATTTCGAAATCCACGTCCATTATCTTGAAGTTCATATATTTTATCAAAGTCATCTAAGACGGAATTGACGAATCTGTAGAGATACACTGGATCCATGCCGTAACGATAAATTAATTTCGCTAGAGTAATCATTTCATAATTGCTCTCTTGGAAAATAAATTCGTCCCCATTCCATATGCCATAGAGTTCGTTAGTAGAGCTGGGTCTTGGTTGCAATCCTGAATTGATGTAAATAGAGCAAATTATTTTGGAGAAATCTTTTTCCGCAATTTACTCGAGATGCCGTCGAGGAGACTAGACGAGAATTAGTTTGGAAAGATCATCACGGTCTAAAAAAACATCGAAAGTTTAGGAATCGTCGTAATCTCGAAAGACATTGGATCGGTGCATCTCGTCATGAACTTGGAAGAATCCATCACGTCTGAGTTTCAGTATTTTCTGTGTTTCAAATGTTTGCTCGATATGACTCGTCTCGTCCTGTGAACTTAAAAAACCGAAAATCTCGAGATTCAGGCAAGATAAATCCTCCCGGAATTGTGACGAGATGCACCGATCCAAGGTCTTTCGAGATTGCGACAATTGCAAAACTTTCGATGTTTTTCCAGACCGTGATGATATTTTCAAAATAATTCTCGACTAGTCTCGACGGCATCACTATCCGTAATGACCCAAGTATAGTTAAAAAATGAGATATAATAAGATCTGGTGCGTTCGACAGGAAGGCCTGTTGGTTTACTTTTTAGATTTCCATGTATAATTTCGTAGCATTCGCGTACGTTTTTTTAACCCTAGCAGGAATGGCCAAAATCGTCCGATTCTTCAATATTCAAAGAATTTCTGACTGACATGAAAAAAAGTTTAAATTTACCAATCAAAATTTGAAAATAGTAAAATAATTGATAATCTTAATTTCCAATTGATGATGAATTAAATATTTAAAAATATGGAACTATAAGTTTTTGTGGGATTCGGTGAAGGATAGAAGGGTTTTGTAAGGTAAAACACTCGGAATTAACGTATATATCGAATTGAATTTATTCACAGCGAAAGTAACTTTGGTTTACACCATGAGAGCTGGAACGAGAGTGAGCTCCCCGACAACGGTATTAGATCGTCCGATCGAGGATGTCCGAATTATTACGAATCGTCGCGAGGATGTCTTGCGACATGGACAGCGATATATCGGCGACACGTGTCACGGTAGGAAATTCGGTTGCTAAGCCGAGCTTGAAACAATACATTGAAACGGTGTGAAATAAATATAAAAGTAGCTTTGCTACAATTTTCTATTAAGTAGAGAATGCTAAATTTCTTATAAGAGATTTTTTCATGAAAAACGAAAAAACGGCAATATCTCCAAACTGTGTATTAAAGAGTCTATATATTCTGACTGACTTACATAGAGGCCATCGGGACGAGTATTTTGGAAAAAAATTGAAATCGGTGCAGTAGTTTTTGAGATATTGAGGAAAAACGAAATTTAAACATGTTGTTATATCTCAGGAACTACTGGACCGATCGGGCTGAAATGGCGCACCAAAGTTGGTAGCTCAATAGTGCACTACAAAAACCAGGTGTCTGACAACTATCTGAATTTAAGATGTTCGATGGTAAAAAACGTCTGAATCTTCAAGTGTCTGAAAATCTGACTAATGTCTGAAAATTTCAACCAGCGTTTCTGTCTGAAAATGATGGTAAACATTTTTTGTGCCTGAAAAATTTCAATTCTACATCATTTCCAATCAAAATCAGAGAAGAATGTGAAAATCGAAGGATTGCAATGCTTCGATTTGGAAGCAAAAAATCAAAAATTCTCTCCAAACATTGTAGTCAATTTTCATCACGATCTGTTCAATTCTGAACAAAGAGGCCAGAAAGCAGTTGTCCATTGGTACGACGTTTTTTCAAGGTCAACAATTAGTTTTTATAGTTTTTCAAGAATGCACGGAGAGAAATATTCAATAAAAATTAGCAGAAAAAAAACATAAAAATTACGTTTTGAAACGTAATCCGCGAGCGAAGTAAAATTCAATAAAAAGTGTGAGTCGAAACTAAAATTGTATGAATCGCCACGTAAATTCTACGATTTGTTCCGTAAAAGATAAATACCTACCTGATGACCCACCGCCACGCACGAAAAAATTTAATAGAAAAACCTATCGACTTCGTTAGAATTCTATTGAATTTCTATTAAACTTTCTATTAGTCTTTGGCTGATTCTGTTGACATGTTCAATAGAAAACATTCAATAGAAAAATTTAACAGAATTCGATTTTTATATATAACTTATTCTTTTCATATATTTTCTATAGAATTTGCTCGACTCAAATTTTCCAAGTTTTTTTCATTCTACTTTTCTTTTTTTCTCATCAAGAAAATCAAAGAAAAAAACTTGGAAAATTTGAGCCGAGGAAATTCTATAGAAAATATCTCAATAGAATAAGTTATACATATAGAAAAATTGAAGTCTATTGACTTTTTCTACTAAATATTTTCTATTGAACATTTCAATAGAATCGGCCAAAAAATAATAGAACAGTTCAATGGAAATTCAGTAGAATTTTCTAACGAATTCGATAGGTTTTTCTATTAAATTTTTTCGTCCGTGGCTGTGGGGGCAACAAGTGGTTCCGTAATTTTTCCCCAACGATTGAGAAAGTTTACGGAACGGAACGTACAAATAACTCACCAGCTTCATAAAAATTGCTGAACGTTCTAGAATTTTTGATTTTAGAGGCATAATACGCCGGGAAGTTTCTGTAAGATTTTACTTCTTCGGGAAAAATTACGTGACAATTTCGTACTTTGTTCGGTGATGAACCTGAAAATTCACTGAACGTTTCAAATTTCTTCTCTTCCGTTCCTATAAAATCGCCGGAAACCAACTCCCCATTGCGGATTACGTGAATTGTTCCGTAATTTTTACTGAATATTTCTCTCCGTGTGCCCGCTAGAATTGATTATCTCTCGTGGCTTATTCAATATTTTCTTGAGTAGACATTAGAATTGGAATTGATTTCATTTTTGATATAGATGAAATTGATTTCATTATTCGCAGAATTTTTTATACTCATCAGTGGATAGAAGTATGAGAAGATGATGGGCGATAAAGATCACCTAAAAGTTCTGCGAAACGTTTCATCAGTTGATTCCGATTATGAATGACAGATCCTCCGGCTTCAAATTGATCATCTTGCAGTGTCACCGTCGCTAATCGTCCACCTATCTTATTGGCTTCGAATAAGTCAATGTCGACAACATTCTCAAATAACTCGCTGATGAAATGAGCGGCTGAAGCACCGCCAATTCCTCCTCCGATTACAGCTACGAAAGGAACAGTCATAGAAAAAATGATTATTTTCATCGACAGTGCAATTTCTCAATTATGTTTCCGAGTTTATAACTATCGGTTCAGGATATCTTACCAACTTTAGGTTTGCATTCTTCTGATGATCCATTGCAAAATGCAATTATATTCACAAATATGAAAACTATTTTCTGACCTCCTTTCATTGTGATAGGAAACTTTCAAAGTGGAATGATCATCTCTTACTTTAGAGGCTAGAGATCTTTGTGCAATTTGCCCTTGTGGAGATATATTGACTAATTCGGTTTATCGCGAAAGTTCCATTCGTTGTGTTTTAGTGAGAGTTCAAAAGATGGCAACACCATAGTCTTCTCGTTCTGAATTCGACCAAATGATCGAGCTATTCATGCCCGATAATTCATTCGTGCAAAATCGATAGCGTTCAACTTCCTCACAACCAGGGTTGGGCATGGTTCGCAGATGGTCGTTCTCGACGTGACATAGTCAAATACCGATAATTTACCTCTGGAGCATCATAAATGTCAAAAAGTGTCATAAACCTACTCACCAAAAGGTTCAACTGAAATATCACGACGTTCAAATGTTACCCGGAACGGTGTCCCGGGTTCAAATCCCGGTCTGGACTATCCAATTGTTTTTTCAGTAAAAATTTTCTGGTTATTCATATTGAGAATAATCCCGGTTCCCCTCCTACCTCATCCAAATCCCATCCAATCATTTCCTATGACGTCACAACGATGTGGAACGCTATATGAATTCCCTTCGTTAATGTAAAAATGTAGAGCCAAGCAGGCCGGATGATCACAAGGATGATACGGTCACAAGGGTTATGACCCGCGAAGGCCAAACGTCGCAAGAAGCATATCTCGCAAGAATTATGCTTCCCGTGAGTCAGAAGTCGCAAGGGTTAAATCACACAGACAAGGTAATCTGAAGGGTGGAACTACCAAAAGGGTCGACCGAGGGACGCAGGCAGCGCAATGACAAGAAGGGTCCAACAATCATGAATACCAAAAAAAAGAAGCACGAAGGATCATCATAAGGGTCAAATAAGAGAAGAAGTTCCGATAATCCTTCGTGATTGTCCTGTTTGCCTGCCTCTCATTCTTGATCCTCGTGATTTTTAGACTTGCCTCTTCTTCAAGCACCCGCAGTCAGCGTTGGGCATCTGTCGATGACCGCAGTTTTTTACATGACATCATAAAAAATGCGTAATTTACGTAATAAATGTAATAAATGTAAAAAACCAGCCGACGTTACTTTTCATCGTAAATCGTGAAGCTTCGCGAAGATTATACCTCACAAGGGTGATAAATCACGAGGGTCATACCGTGTAAGGGATGAATTTTACAAGGGTCAATCTCATTATTTATTGATCTCTATTGAATTCGTGGCGTCATCACCTTGTGTCTTGACATTAACTTGTCTGATTCAACATTCTTAAATGACAAAACTAATTCAATTGTGTTTGGTGGCTTTGTTGAACTCTTCAGTACAAAATGATTCTTTTCAGGTCCAACTGGGTTTTTCCCGGGCTACAGATAATAAAGCGGAAAATTCAATAAAGTTCAGTTGATAATGAGATTGACTTTCTCACAACGGAGATGACTTGTGACATTGGTCTTTTACAACGTTTGACGCTCGTGAAATTTACTCTTTACGAGGTATGAGGTCATGTTTTTGTGTTTCTTAAAATGCCGCGATTCGTGGATTTTAATCATACGAGTCAGGAAATGGTTTTATCGCCGTGTGGCATACGATATTTTATGTCTCTGGGCCCGAAAACCGCAATTCAATCGAGGAAATCGATGTTAGAATCGCGGTTTTACAATCCTAGGGACATAAAAAATGGAAATAACTCGTCGAGGTAATTTACGTAAATTACGTCGGTAAAAAACGGTGTAATTTACCAACGTAATTTCCACACTCAACCCTGCCGCCAGTATCCGATACGATTTAAATTTTGATCCGGAACTGCCACATTATCGTATTATTAACCCTGCCCCGATTTTGAGGCAACATGAATCTGGACTTTCGCTTCGTGAAAAAAATTAACAAAAATTGTAAATTCAATGGGATTAAGGAAAATGAAATATCACCACTTCAGTGCGTTGAATCCATCAATGAACACAGCTGTTCTACGTAGTCATAAACGCTCACGTAAATTTCAGCGCAGTGACTTACGAACGTGTGATTGACCCAAGAAGCTCAATCAAACTGACATGCCACTTCAGCACCCAAGACGAAACAGACTAAAATATTGTAGAAAATAGTATATTTCGTAACGAGTGCAAAAAAAAACATTTTTTCACGAGTTACGAACAATATTTTTCATCACAATGTGGCGGAAATTGGACTTTTAGGCACGCGGAGCGTGCCGAAAAGTTCACTTTTCGTCACAGCGTGATGAAAATCAAATTATTGTCCAAAGACAATGCAGTTACACCCAGGTAGGAGATGAGAAAAGGCCAATCGGCCCTTTAAGGGAAAAGACCAATTAGCCCCTTAAGGATAGGCCGAGGATGGTCCGGTCCTGGCC
Source organism: Diachasma alloeum (assembly GCF_001412515.2). Classification (NCBI taxonomy): domain Eukaryota; kingdom Metazoa; phylum Arthropoda; class Insecta; order Hymenoptera; family Braconidae; genus Diachasma; species Diachasma alloeum. Next base: position 1,127,905 of record NW_021680371.1, on the reverse strand, counting down.
AACATTGGGCCACCTTCAGCCAATTTTGGCCCATTCCTCATCTCCTACTAGGGTCGCTGCATTCGCATATTTGGGAATTTCAGAGACGCACGTGACGCGTTTGCCAGGTAAATTGAGCTGCATCAACATCATTTCAATGTCCAGTGGGCACCGAATAAGTCGGAGCTATTCAAAGAATTAATTACTAAATGAAATTAATTTTTGAAATAACTCCAAAGATGACAAATACTATGAAACGACAGTGAAAACGCCGAACGTGACTAAATCAGGTATTCATGATTAAAACAGAACAAACGAAACATAAAATTTAGTATTCCTCTTCGCGGAAGTAATTCCCTTGGTCAAAATACCATTAAGATTCAAGTGAGTATTCGAGTTTTATGAAAAATCGAAAACCTGTAAAAATATTGCAATGGGATGCTTGAATATTTCATTTGATTTGAGCCATAATTATCCGCAAGTGACACCCCAAGTCGAGGATTTGGTTCTGATTGGACGTACACAGGTCTTTCAAGATCTCTCCAGACCTAGATGGAACTGGTGAGTCCTAATCAGTTCTGCGACGTACTTTTCCAGAGACCTTTCGAATCCTCAGTTCTTTTCGGTCCTGAGAAGTCCTCCTCGATGCTTCCGAGAACGCGTGATTTTACGAGCGGGCGAAGGGGAAGGCATGTATGCGGAGGGTTGAAATTTGTAGCCAACGAGGAGACGGGGTTGCAGGATATATTTTAGCCACCCTCATCTCCCCGTTTGCCGGCGGTTTTTAATTAAATGAAAAATAGTGAACGTTGATTCTGTATTTATTGACCTCCTGATGCCATGGAAACCGTCGGAGGTGACAGAAAAGGGGAAAAAAAATTTTTCATTTTCACGTGGGTCAAGGGTGAAAGTCGATTTTCGCCAAAATTGAATTTTTTTTTCTTTCGACTTTTGTTGCGTCTTTGGGGGTTTCATTGGCATCAGAATTGTTAGAAAATACAGTATCAACTTTCACTTGGCGTTTGGCCTCCGGTGAAAAATTTTTTTTTTCATTTTTCACTTTTTCCACATACTTTTGATAGTTCTGAATAGCCCGTCGCTTAAATAGTTGGAATCAACGTTCACCCGGCTAAAAAATTCGATTTTGGCGAAAATCCACTTGCCCCGGAAAACCCGAAAATCTGACCCTTTGGCTGGGGCCAAAAAAAACGGTTTCTCAGTTTTCACTTTTTCCACATACTTTTGACAGTTCTGACTAGCCCGGCGCTTAAATAGTTGGAATCAACGTTCACCCGGCTAAAAAATTCGATTTTGGCGAAAAATCCAAGATCTGACACTTTGACCCTTGTGACCCTTGGACCGACTTTCCCCCCGGAAAAATCCAAGATCCGACACTTTGGCCTCCGGTGAAAAATTTTTTTTTTCATTTTTCACTTTTTCCACATACTTTTGATAGTTCTGAATAGCCCGTCGCTTAAATAGTTGGAATCAACGTTCACCCGGCTAAAAAATTCGATTTTGGCGAAAATCCACTTGCCCCGGAAAACCCGAAAATCTGACCCTTTGGCTGGGGCAAAAAAAAACGGTTTCTCAGTTTTCACTTTTTCCACATACTTTTGACAGTTCTGACTAGCCCGGCGCTTAAATAGTTGGAATCAACGTTCACCCGGCTAAAAAATTTGATTTTGGCGAAAAATCCAACAAGACAATAATTGCAAAAAACAATAATTGCATTTTTTATTTCAATAACGCATGAGTAAACAGGGCTATGAATGCAGATTTAATATAGGCTCATAGAATTACGGTGACCGGCAAGGATTTGGAAAGTCTGAATACAAGTCCTGCTTACACCTAACAAGTGCTGAAATGGGACATAACCAGAGGTAGAAAGGTCTCAGAAGCACTTGGGAAGAGGCTTCCCAAGACCTATCCAGTTCTGAACGGAAAGACCTAAGTCGAACTTGTTAGGTCCAATTATTCGACTCGGGACGCTCTCGTAATATTCGCCACAGAAATTTCCTTCCATTTCAGTTTGTGTTCAACATCAGAACTTATTCGTAGCACCAATCGTGGAATCTGTCAGCAATAACATCAGTACTATCTTTGACCTCAAAGCAGTGATTAGTAATGTTCATCACGAAGACGTTTCTCGTCATCTTCTTCATCACATTTCTCTCGAATGAGTTTCAAATTACTAAATGAAATTAATTTTTGAAATAATTCCAAAGATGATAAATACTATGAAACGACAGTGGAAACTCCGAACGTGACACTTGCGCTTCAATTTCCTTTCGATCATCTACAGGTATTTATGATTGAAACAGAACAAATGAAACATAAAATTTAGTATTCCTTTTCTCGGAAGTAATTCCCTTGGTCGAAATACCATTGGGATTCAAGTGAGTATTCGAGTTTTATGAAAAATCGAAAACCTGTAAAAATATTGCAACGGGATGCTTGAATATTTCATTTGATTTGAGCCATAATTCTCCGCAAGTGACACGCTCTCGTAATATTCGCCACAGAAATTTCCATCCATTTCAGTTTATGTTCAAGATCGGAACATGTTCGCAGTAGCAATCGTGGAATCTGTCACCAATAACATCAGTACCATCATTGACCTCAAAGCAGTGATTAGTCATGTTCATCACGAAGACGTTTCTCGTCATCTTCTTCATCACAATTCTCTCGAATGAGTTTCAAAGTCGACCGGAAATTGACTGGTTTGAAAGTGCATACCCGCACCTATCTGATTCAGATAGCCCCCATACAGCTTTGATTATCCATTACAAGGGTGCACATGACGCTGACGCAATCAGAGACGAATTATTTGAAAAAATTATACAAACTATGCCAAGTGCATCCATTGAAATGAACGATGAAGGTATTGCGCTGAAGGAATTTGATTTTGGTAACGTATCAAAATTATCCACTTCTCTGCTCTTCATCTTCCATACTGAATATTCTGGGGACAATGTTCAAATATCCCGAGTCATGCATTCGCTAAACAAATTGGCTGACTTTTCCGTGAACTGCTATCTTCTTATCATATTGAGAACATCATCAAATTTGAACAGAAGACTGGAAGACATTCTCCACAAGGCTTGGAAGAAGACTATAATGAACATTGCGATCGTCGAGATTCGTGGGATAAATTGCAATAGGTTGACCAAATTATCCACCGACAATCAACAGTTTCATGATTGTGAAGGCAAAAAGTACAGTGCTTTCAGTAGAATTTATGACGACAGTCCAAAGCGAGTGATAATTCACCAGTTCAATCCTTTTATTAACACATTCTATCACAAGAAGTTTTCGACCAGAAGGAAACTATTTCCAAATTTTGCAAACAATATGCATGGACATGACCTGAAAGTACGTATTATTAATCAACCACCATTTGCTGCCGTCACATGGAACGAAAATAATGAAATGAAGAAAATGTCAGGGCCGAATATTGTTCTGATGCAGACTATTACTGCGAAGTTGAACGCCACTCCTGTCATTCTACCAAACCCTAAAAGTATGGAATTCTGGCTGAGCAACTTCACGGTTGAAGACTTGATTAATGAGAGTCTTAATTCGGATCTCACTGCGCATTTATGCGTTCGTTTTACTGGGCATATACTAGAGGAATCTGTGAGATCGCGGCACATCATAACTCATGAGCTGGGTGTACTGATGCCGAAAGAACGTGGGATCAACAAAATCACTCTCTATTACGCTATCGAAAGTACTGCTCTTATATTGGTCATCATGCTCACAATTTGGTTCGCGGCAATACTCCTGAAGTTTGATAAGAAATTTTTCGAGTTATCCCGCATTTTTCGCTTGATACTCTCAATTGGAGTGGATTACCAGCCGACAAGAAGCTCTCAAAGAGTCTTATTTCTCGTTGTCATCATGATAGGATTTATGTACTCGAATAATATTTACGCTTCATTAACGAATCTTGGTGTTGATCCTCTGGTAGAAAAGGAGTATAAAACATTTGAAGATATTGATAATTCAGGTTTGATACCAATTATCCGGGCTCCAGTATTCAGAAAGACGTTCAACGATGCTGTTGGGGCCAAACTGAATTTGAAAAAGAAAAGTATACAAGTGATAGATTCTTCAAACTGTCTACGAATGGCAATGGTGCATCGTAATGTTTGCTGTGTGCTGTTCAGGGCCGAGGCCGAGTTGTATGAGCGGTTGAGTCACAGGAAAGATAGTCAATACCAATTAAAATTATCAGAACCAATTTTTTGGGCTAGCGATGCAGCTTTCCGCTTCCGCCAGGGTTTGCCCGGCAAGAAGACTATCAATGAAGTTATCGACAGATGTAATGAAGCCGGTCTCATCAATAAATGGTATTGGAACATGGAAGGATCAGCGGATCCCAATAATAACACAAACGATGATTTACATGCGCAGGATAATGCAGTGCAAACTCAACTACTCATCCAACTGATTGTGGTCATTGCATTCGGACATTTACTCGCTACTCTTGTATTCATTGGGGAACTACTTGCTCATCGCTTCAAGAATTCTTCCAAGGGGAAGCGTAAGGTGCGGTTTTGTGTTTATTGAAGAAAAAAAATAAAATAAAATGATAATTTCGACTGGTAACCACTGGTTGGCTGAGGACTGCAGTGAACGGAAAATCAGCTTTCTCAGCACGTTATATCGCACGAACGTTGCAAACGATCAATTTTGTTCTTTTCGTTACTATCTTGAGACGTATTGGCCAAGAGGAATCTGACGTTTTTGTATGTGGGAGCTTTGACAATTCACTAAAATTCAAATATTGTATTGTGCAGAAAAACTTTTAGGGGAATAAAGTGTTGATGTATTATCTTATGTAGCTTTATTGAAATTAATGACCCATCTAAATAGAGAGAAATTTTTTAGGAAAATTCCACTAGTACGTGAGCTGATGTCCACACGGAGAGAACAATTCCATAAAAATTACCAGAAAAAAACCGTTGAACTTACGTTTCGAAATGTAATCCGCGAGCGAAGTAAAATTCAATAAAAAGTGTGAGTCGAAACTGAAATTGTACGAATTGCTACGTAAATTCTACGATTTGTTCCATACAAATTAACCACCCGTCTGATGACTCACCGCTGTGGGGACACGTCGTTCGGTAATTTTTCCCCAACGATTGAGAAAGTTTACGGAACGAAACGTAGAAATAACGTGCAAAAATTTTTGATTTTGGAGTGATAATAAGTCGGGAAATGTCTGTAAGATGTTACCTCTTCGGGACTAATTACGTGACAATTTTGTACTTTGTTCGGTGATGAACCTGAAAATTCACTGAAAGTTTCAGATTTCTTATCTTCCATTTCTGTAAAAATTTCCGGAAAATGATTCCCCATTGCGGATTACGTGAATTGTTCCGTAATTTTTACTGAATATTTCTCTCCGTGTGAGTGACTGGTCATGTCATGAATCTTTGTCGAGTAGTTTTTATACAATAACAAAAGTATTCCAACACCCTCCAAAGTATTATTGAGAACTCTAGCACTGAATGACGCGCTCTACCGGCCGTAGTGCGTGCTAGTGCGAGCAGGTAACTTGGAGCCACTGAATGGGTTCATGTATACAAAAGAGTTGTTTTTTGCCGGCTATTATAAAATTTTTCCTGATTTATATTATTTGTGCATGTTAACACAGTTCTAAAGTCATCCTAAGAGCAGAGAGAATACTATTTTTCAATAAAAAAATGGAGTTCGACATCAGAGTAACCAAAAACAATGAATTTTGCAGTGTACCTGGCTGCAAGAGTTCAGTCTATCGTAGTCCTACAATGCGATTCGTCCAATTTCCTTTTAAAAAACAACAGTTTCGTAAAATTGAAAACGAAATTCGGTGAAGAGGAAACAGTTGATCGTCTAATTGCTTGGAAAAAAATCTTGAGAATCGGAAAGCCAGTGACGAAATCAATGAACGTGTGTTCGTTACATTTTACCAAATACGACTTCTTCACTCAATGGAAGTTCAGCTGAGAATCTAATGAAATTATTCAATTTTCTATTACCAGTTGATTTTTCTGCGATCACTCGTGAAATAATTGGACTTTATACATTTCAATTGTAGGTGAAAATCATAAAGCTGTTCACTTAAAACTCATCAATGTCTCGTCTTGTAATTTGTCAAAGAGACAACAAATCGACACAATTCTTGCATAGACACTCTCATGATCAAACTACCTGTAGAATCCCAACGAAAACCTTACCATTTTTAATTACTCCAATTGATTTACTCCAATTGTGTGCAAGGGAGCTTATACGAACGTACGGACGATTACCTGCTCACGCTAGTTCGAATTTCGGCCGCAAGGAGGCCAAGGCATTGGCCACGCCCCCCTCATAATTCCCGATATCCTAAAGTCTCTCGCAGCATCACTAATTATATAACTTAGTAACATAATAGCATATTATGTCATCAGGCGATAAAAGTATTATCTGATTATAATCGCCTTCGGCTCGGATTATAAACCCACATTCGCCAGCTAATGCTTTTATCGCCGTGTGACGTACGATATTTTATGTTGTTGGGCCCGAAAACCGCGACCTAACCGAGCAAAGCGACGTTAGAATCGCGGTTTATCGGGCCTAATGACATAAATAGGTTTTTCTCAAGTCGTCTATTGCTCGCAGTTATAGAAGAACCCTAAGGCAGCAGAGGGAAACATCGATCCGCACAACGTTTCGGTCCAATTTTTTGTCTGTTATTTACAGTTATAGACAGTAAATACACTATTGAAAGCCAATTGATTATCGAAATTTTTATGGAAGGTCGAAGGCGTATGAATGCACAGTCATTCTCGAATATTGTATCAGTCATAACATTTGAATAACATTTTCCGACGCTCAAATTAGAGGGTATTTGCTTCGCATGACAGCTGTCGTTTTTAGTAAATAAAAATACTTTACGAGTCATAATAGGACAGTCGAGACTGTTCATCAGAGAGTCATTTACTGGGAAGAAGGCTCTTCGACAGATAGTTTTCATAAAATTTCTGACTCATTAAAACAATTGTGATTAAACAAATAATTGTGTTCGCCATAATAATGTTCACCATAAAGTATCTTGTGATTTTCTTCATCATAATTCTACCTGATGAACTCCAAAGTCGACCACAAGTGGACTGGTTTGAGAGTATAAATACACTATTTACTGCCCATAAAATACATACAGCTTTATTCATACATTCCAATAACACAGATGATTCTGATATAAAAGACGGATTGTTTGCAAAAATCATGGAGTCTATTCCCAGTGTATCATTCGAAATGGACCACGAAGGTATTGTGCCAAAAGACTTGGATATTGGTGTTTTATCAAAGCTATCAACTTCTTTGCTCTTCATACATTATGCTAAATATTCTGGAAACCCTGTTCAAATATACCGCGTAATGCATTCGATCAACAAGTTGGCAGACTTTTCTGTAAACTGCTATCTTCTTATCGTGTTGGAAACATCATCAAATTCCAGTGAAGAAATCGAAGATATCCTGCAACACGCTTGGAATAAAACTATATTGAACATGGCGATCGTAGAAATTCGTCTAGCAGCGAATTTCAATACATCTACCACAGTAATTGCTGAGATCTCAAAATTTTCTGATGAAGCTAACCGCGGACTTCACAAGAATATTGCAAGTCGAGTGATAATCCATCAGTTCAATCCATTCATCAAGAAATTTTACCACCTGGAATTTTCTTCCGGGAAGGAGTTATTCCCCAATTATGCGAAGAATATGCACGGGCATGGGCTGAAAGTGGTTATTGTCGATCAACCGCCATTTGCTTCCGTCACGTGGAAAGAAGATGGCGAAGTGGGGAAAATGTCGGGGCCGAATATTCTTCTGATGCAGACTATTACTGAAAAATTGAATGCCACTCCTGTCATTCTACCAAAACCTAAGAATATGAGGTTCTGGCTGAGCAACTTCACGGTTGAAGACTTAATTAATGAGAGTCTCAATTGGGATCTCACTGCGCATTTATGCGTTCGTTTTACTGAGCATATACTGGAGGAATCTGTGAGATCGCAGAACATTATAACTCATGAGCTGGGTGTACTGATGCCGAGGGGCTATGCGATTAACAATAAAATCATAAATAACATTCTTGAGAGCAGTGCGCTTACACTGGTGATGATGCTAGCCATTTGGCTCGCAGCGATCCTTCTGAAGTTCGATCGGAAATTTTGGAAGCTGAGCACTATTTTTCGCTGGATATTCTCAATTTCAGTACATCATCAGCCTTCCAGAAACTTCGAACGAATTTTCTTTTTCGTTGTCGTCATGCTGGGGTTCATATATGCGAATAATATTTATGCCTCATTGACCAATCTCGGTGTTGATCCTCTCGTAGAAAATGATTATGAAACACTGGAAGCCATTGATGATACAGGGTTGACTCCAATGATACGGAATCCACTATTCCGAAGAACATTTAAGAATGCGACTGGTGTTGAACTGAATTTGAAAAGAAGAAGTATCAGAGTAATGGAGATTACAGACTGTACTCAAATAGCAATATTGCATCGTAACGTTTGCTGTGTTCTATTTAAGAGCGAGGCTGAGTATCACAAACAGTGGAGTCGCACCAAAAACGGTGAAAACCAATTGAAATTTGCGGCACCAATTTTTTGGTCTCATCACGCAGCTTTCCTCTTTCGCCAGAGTTTGCCTGGAAGAAAGAATATAAATAAAGTTATTAAGCGATGTTCGGAAGCTGGCCTTCTCAGTAAATGGTACACACATATGACGAGAGGTTTCGGCGGCATCGCGGAAGATGTTGCGCACGTGACGGATGACTTGCATACTCTACGGGGACAACTTATTGTAGTCGCTGCACTTGGCCATTCGCTTGCTGCACTTGTATTGATTGGAGAACTGCTCACTCATCGTTTCAGAAATTCTTTCAAGAAGAAGTGCAGAAGAACTAAGAAATCACATTAGCTTGTAGCAAATTACAGCCTTAGGGGTGTCAATCGTGTTTCACAAAAAAAAGTGGGAAATTGCTTTCGTCACAACATAGTTAATATATTATTTTTATTACTCATATTTCTTTCCTACTACCATTACGGCTTTATAGGCTGCCTATTCGTCTGCCTTGCCTCTCTCACTTCTCTCTTCTGATTTTTATCTGCGTTACCATGGGCCGTCTTACTCTTAACTGTACCCCATTTGGGCTAGCATTGCACGGGAAACCATGGGAAAACCCCGGTCGAACAGCCGGCCGATTCTGCAGAGCCCTAATGTGCACACTGACTAGAGGACCACATTAGGCCACTACACCGTGTCTACCTTCCGAAATTTTTGGGCGAGGGTGTTCCTAAGTGGTCACCCATCCAAGTACTAACCGCGCTAGACGCAACGCGAGGGGCTGGTCACTCCTCAATCGAGTGACTCAGTGATTTCCCGAATCAGATGATTTCCTGTGATTTCCTATTGATTTCTGTGATTTCTCGAATGATTTTTGTGATTTTTCAATCAGCATTACAAATCATATTTTTTGTGATTTTCATGATTTCTAGTAAATTCTAATGATTTCTTGATTTCAAGAAATCATTAGAATCCAGTGATTTCGGGACCAAAGTGGGGCATCTGTCAATAATGGCAGTTTTCTACGTGACGTTACAATACGTAAAGATGTCAAAAACTTCATAGTGTCACATGTCGTGATTGGATGAATTCGAACACACCAATACCGTAACAAAAATTGTAGAGTTGAAACTGCAAAATCAATTTCGATTATACACTGCAAAATCAATTGCAAAATCATACAAAATCAAAAACAAAATCCAGCGGAAAAAACTTAGAAAATTTTGTGCCCAATAATTCTAAGAGAAAAATTCAAACAGAAATTCGAAATCTATTGACTTTATCTTATTGAATATCCAATAGAATCAGCGCAAAAAACAAATAGAATAGAAAACCCCCATAGAATTCCTATAGAATTCCGAATTTTCTAGCGAATTCGCAAGGTTTTCCATTGAATTTTTGCATGCGTGATGTGTTTGAGGAGCCTTGTTTGCCTCGACCTCGTTCACCTTTCAAGTTATCCATTCATTAACTATTAACGAATATTTATTTGGTCATATTCAACTCTACGATTCCTTAATAGTTAACGAATTTCGTTTGGCATAACTGAATAATTCTATCAGTGCACACTAAACCGTTTAGAAAAGTGCACTTTTGAAGCTGATATCACAACAACAAAATTATGGCATTATGATACCGAGGAATGCGATGAACTTGGCAAGTTATATAAGGCACGCTACCGGGCCAGTCACAAACTCGAGACTAATTTTCCTGAATCTGCCCCGTCTTCTATCAACTTACCATGTTTCACCTTGGCTAAATAAATTTCTTCAATTGCAAAAATAACTTTCAATTTTGAATTAATAAATTAATTTCAACACTGTCCACTTATTTTTTTTCCTTTATTCCTTACCAAATATCGGTACAATTTTAATTTAAAAAACGTTCCACTTGAATAACCCACACAACCTTCTTCTCTGCGAAAAAATGGGTAAATAGTAGAAAAAAGATCGCTCAACGATAATAAACAGAGGAGAAATAAACATTCAATTAAATACTACACGTGGAGGAGAGGTGAATGATACTTTCAAGTTCATAAAAATAACTTAAGCTAAATGTCACAAATGATACATCAGTTCTGCGCTCTACGCGTGTTAGAATGTGATTTTATATCTAAAATGAAGAAACAAATGATGATTCACCAATGCAAAAAAATGGGCATTCCATTCAATGTTCGTTGGCATTTTTCAAGGTTTCTGATATTTTTAGACCCTTTTGAACGCCTCTAGTCTATTCAATTCGACGATGAAGTTTCGCAATTGTACAAAACGTTCAGCAGGAACCTACGTAAGAATGTTTTAATCTGATAGTTTTCAAAAATGAAATAATTTAACGACGTCAACGTGTTCTGAAAGAAAAGGTATAACTTGGGTAATAGTTCAAGAAGGACCAACTCAGTCCTATTCACAATAGAAAACGATCTCAACTGAAATTTAACCCTAGTTTGGGCACCATACGCTACCCTGCGACTTAGGCCACCTTCACGGGAACTCTGATCCACCGCTGAGTTATTTTGGCTCCAGTACTACCGAACAGACCTTCTCATTCCGAGAGTCACTCAATTTTCAGACACTTTTCTCATGTTAATTCCCAGAGGAACTTCGGACACTTTTACTGAATTTACATATCAATCATTATTTTTCGTGTCACGGGACCTGAAAAACCCTATTTTCGTGACGCTGCGCGCCACGAAATTGGCGTTTTTCACGTCCCTCGACACGAAAATTAATATACACACCTCGCCATGGAAAACACATCACCCTCCCCCACGTGCTTGCCATCCTCGCCTTCGGCTCGGAAGGCAATCTTGCGCGTGGGGTACGGTGATCTGTTTTCCAAGGCTCGAGCATGTAATGTACTATTTGAGGGCTGAAATGTATATCAACTCAAGGGGGGGGGGGCAGATGGAATTTGAAAGTCTTCGATTAATGAAAATAACTGTCAAGGGACTTTTGATATATCATGGGGTACCTAAAATATACGAAAAATTTCAGGCGAAAAATTTCAGGATTTTCGTGCTTTTGGCTTTGAAATGCTCCTTGCACCACAATTTTCATCCAATTCAAACTTTTTTTTTTCAAAAAGCTCATCAGATTCCATAGAATAAAACTAGTTTTTTTCGATTATCTCAATTAGATCACAGAAAAATTCAATTTTTTCGGTTTACTTATTTTTTCCTTTTTTCAAACCGTATGAAAATGATTATTCTCAGTAGTTGAACATCAAAATAGTATATACAAGCTGATTTCAGGAGAAAAATTATACATATACGCTTTTGAAGTTAACAAAAATCTTTAGTTGACGAAACCGAAAAAATTTAATTTTTCTATGATCTAATTGAGATAATCGAAAAAAATTCCTAGTTTTATTGCATGGAAGGTAAACGAAAACAAGATTTTGAAAGAAAACAAGTTCAAATCGGATGAAAGTTGTGGTGCGAGGAGCATTTCACAGAAAAAAACAGAAAAAACGACATTTTCGTCTGACGTTTGGGGTAAAATGGGTTGGGTATGAAATTTTTCTTTTTTTTAGGTACCCATGATATCTCAAAGTCACTTCATAGTTATTTTTATCAACCAAAGACTTTCAAATTTCACCTGGGTCCCCCTTTAAATCTCAACATTCATCAAAACTTTTCACTACTAAACTAAATACTGCAGCTTGGACGTACCAGCCAGCTATCTGCATTCAACTTTTTAACTACCTCCCTATTCATTTTGTTCTTACTTAGAACTTGACCGTCAATGGGCTCTCAAACTTGTAAGTCCAGAATGGGCGAAATATTTCACGATGACTTGTACATGAATACATGTCTCAATAAATTCATTAAAACTGTAGGAATTTCTGTAATATATTACAAAGCATTATCACTTGAACGATATTTCATGAGAGTTCAATGAGTTCCTGAGTTAAATGAGTTAAATGAAATTATTCCTTTTCAAATTTCAACTGAGATACTGCTTCCTTGGCGGAGGAATTAAATTAACCTTTTTTAAGCCACAATACTGAGTTAGATCTATTTGAATTGAAATTTTAAGATAGATATTCTTGAATCATCCCTCTGAGTTACGCCTTTTCTTCTAGGACACGTGCTTCATGATTTCAAATTGCCTTAAAACTAAAAAAAAATATCAAAAAATCCTAGAAGAGTCGGATTAATGAATAGGAAAAAGATTCAACATTTCTTTGACCCGAAAAAAAAAGACGGAAAACCTTTAAATCCCAGTGATGGTTCAAAATTATCCACTCAATTTATCCAGTGTTGAATTACACAGCATTTCGATGGGATTTATCTCCAACAATGTTACATAAAAAAATATTTATGTTAAAGCCCGGCTCCATTATCTGCCGAACGTTATTTAAATTGATTTTTTTGTTTGATTTTTATCTCGAAATTGGAACTAGATGTCCCATCACTCACGGACACCCAAAAATTCTGAATTTAGATTTAAAAAAAAAAGGAAAAAAATCTGAACATTTTGAAAGAGCATTTTTCACTAATATTGAGGAATTATTTCAAGAGGAAATAGAAATAATATATAATTACCATGGGGGAGTACAGAGGAAATAAAAAAATTTCGGGGATTTCTGAGTGACGGGGCTCCGAGTTGAAATTTCGAGATAAAAATCGAAGAAAAAACGCAATCTAGATAACGTTCGGTAAATAATGGAGCCAGGCCTTAAGTCGGCAGAAATTTAAAGAAGCCTGAGGAAATTGAGTGCATATTGATCTTCATCATAATCGTAATCATCGTAAGGATTGAACATATTGAACTCATCGTCATCATAATCGTAATCGTAATCGTCGTCATCATCAAAATAATCATCAACGTCGAAGTCTGAATCACTGCCATCATCAAAGCCTTCGTCCTTCCCTTCGACACTCAAAAGAGGAGAGTAGTCCTCCTCACCCTCATCCCAATCGTCTTTAATAGAATTGCTGACCACGAGATGAAGCTCCAGATTGTTGGTCCTTTTTTTAGTGATTTTAGTGGCTTCATAGAGAACCCTCTCACCCACTCCAGTGTCTGCCACATTCAGGTACTCTAGTTTGGATGAATACTTTATCAATGATATGATCCCATCGTCGAACACAGAGTCACAACTCTCGCACTCCAATTTTTTAAGATTGTGCATTCCAGCGAGTGGTGCGTCTGTGATTTTGAATACGTCGTTGAGGATGAGTTCTTCGAGATGAGATAATTGTAGTAAATGTTTGATCCCAGTGTCTTCGACGTTGATGCATTTGCTGAGATTCAAATACTTCATGTTCTCGCAGTTTTCAGCAATTTGACGTAAGAAGTTGTTGTCCACTTCGATGACTTTGGTGAGGTTGAGATGCTCCAGCTTGGTGAGAACGTTCAGGTGTGGGGGTTCTCCTCTGATCGAACAGTTGGCGATGGAGAGGAAGGTGAGTTCAGGCTTTTGCCTTATGACTCTCATCATGTTTGGCTTCAGGCAGAAACCATTGAGGGTCAGGGCTGTAAGTTTGGTGAGACTCTGGAATGCCTGTGAAAAAAATTCAATGCATTAATTCTAATGTGCAGAACGAAAATAATTCGATTATTTTTTTTTAATCCATTCAGAAAATAGTGGAAAAACACAAGTAGAACTGATTTGGATAATTGCAGAATATCATTAGAAGAATGAAGTTTAAGCTCTAAACAGTAAACTTTAGTGTCATAAGGAAGAATAAATTCAAAAGGTAGAAAAAAAATTATTCATCATTGATCATTTTTCATGTGTAAGAAATTCATCCGTCAAATTCTTTCTGCAATTATTCTCTTAAATAATAGGCTTTCAGGGTTCCGCGTCTTATTTTCCCTGAAACTTTTTCCCCGTCATTTTTTCCCTACGACATTTATCCCCCAGCAAAGTCTCCCAAAAAAGACAGTCCAGCCCTTTTTTCCACCATTAAAACCTCTTCACAGAGAAATTTATACAACAAAAATGAATAAAGAAATAAATAAATACAGAAAAATGACTGAACTGATGAACATTTTTAATGGAATTAGCAAATACAATAACGGTCATACACGAAATTCGTCATGAACAAAGAAGACAACAATCAGTAATAAATAGAACAATTACAGAGTACAATATGGCTCACACGTGTAAGATAACCGATGTAGTCATTTTCACTAAACTCAGAGAAAATACGCTTCACTCGGGCGTCAAAATCACGGTATTTTTTCTTTCTCGGTGGAGCCTCACGTCCTGCTCCCAATTGAAAATCGATAACTCGAGCTATTGTTGTTCAGAAGAGTCTTGTGTCATTACTCATATACAAAAAAAAATATTATCCCCAAAATAAAAGGGAAAAATGTCGGGGAACGAGTGGGAGAGGAAAAAACGTCGTGAGAAAAAAATGTCAGGGAAAAAATGTCGGGGAGAAAATGTAGGGGAAAAAGTGTCGGGGAATATAAGACGCGATACCGCTCTCAGAGTTTTTCAACTCAATGTCTAGTATCAATCTAATCCTTCATCTTCTAATCCGCGCCAAAGACGTTTGTCCTTCTTCTACTACTTTTTGATTTCATAAAGAATTTTTTAAAATCATTATTCGATTTGAAATTATTTTTCTCAAAGAAATCTGATTGTCCATTCGTTTGAAATTCCTCACTTGGCTTTCTTTTCATTTCTTTGTATTTTTTGTAGAAAAATTTCTACTTCCCAGTAAGAACCAAACAAAACTTTTTCTTTGTTTCCTTCATTAGAGAACCTGGATGATCTTGATTCAAGAACCCAAAATTCCTCAATTCCAGAGCCAAGATTTAAAATAGGAGAAAATGTGCCTTAATTTAAGTTACAATTATATCGGATTGAGTAAACACTAGTAACAATTCGCATATGAAAAAATTCAATAGAAAACCTAGCGAATTCGCAAGAAAATTCTGTTGAAAATGTACAGGAATTCGCTGGGGTTTCTATGGGATTTCTATTGAAATTCTACTGAAACATTCTATTTGGTTTTCTGCGCTGATTCTATTGGATATTCAATAAGAAAAAGTCAATAGATTTCGAATTTCTGTTTGAATTTTTCTCGTAAGATTTTTTTACAATAATGCTTGGACTTTTCCAAATTTTTTCCACTCGGATTTTGTAATGCAAAACAAAACATAATCCAGCGGAAAAAACTTGTGCTCAATAATTCTAATAGAAAAAATCTCAAGAGAAAAATTCTAACAGAAATTCAAAATATATTGACTTTTTCCGTTCGAATATTCAATAAAATCAGCGCAAAAAAGTAGAATTTTCCAATAGAAATCCTATAGAAACCCCATTGAATTGCAATAGAATTTTCTAGCGAAATCGCTAGGTTTTCCATTGAATTTTCTCAGGCGTGTTCCAACTTCTTTATTTGATTTTTAGAGAAAGTGTTCTTAAAATAAGAGGAAATTTAATTCATTTCCAATAACTTTGCTCGCACGATTCCACTACGATAGAGCTCTAAAGTTTAGAGATTTTTACTGGAAACGATGAACTTTTTTCAGTGTCCTGGGGGAAAAATCAACTGACTCTATCACACAGTTTGCATAATTTACAATAAATCAATTGATGATTTATGTACCACACAATCGGGTTAAATGTATTCATTCGCATTTAAGACCTAAAACATTAATACTCACATTAGGAGCTACACGAGGTAGAAAAACATAAGTCGGAAGATGAGCATCAGCAAAATGAGCCCAGAGATGTATTTCAGTGAGCGTCTCATGGGGCAGAGCCAGAAAAAAATCTCCAGGAAAATGCTGTCTGATTCCCTTAATCTCCAAGTACTTCAACCTCTGCATTTGTGGAAAAAGTTTGGCACAGTTTTTGTCATAATGAACGAGCTCAATCTCCAGTCTCACTAGATTATGACAGTGTTGACCAACAAGTGGAAGAATTTTGGAATTGCAAGGGTCAGCAAGTTGAAGTCGGTTCAGATAACGGCCGCATTTCCTGATGATTCTTCCGATGCATTGATTTGTTCTGGTGGCTTCTGGTAATTTTAATAGATCACTCTTCTCAGGAAGAGCTGAAGCGAAGTCTAGGGTTTTAATATCGTCCCAGGCCAACTGAGCAACATCTTTCCATCGCTTGCAAACTGTCAATAATTAAAATAATGAATTTTGGTTATTTTATTCATATTCTAAATCATATTCGAACTCACATGCGAAAGGTTCCGAGTTTAAATCCCGGCCGGGTAGAATGGTGCGATCTAACCATTCAAAGTTTTGATCATCATCGCAGTATACCCTAACCGGGTCGAAACGATATAAAATAACGATAAAAAAAAATACTACCGTTACGGTTTCAGAGATGCCTCACTTCTTCAACCTGTTATGCCTCTTCTACTCTTCTCTTCTCCTCGATGCTTTGATAAATATTATCACAAGGAATATTTTGCCGTCAAGAAAATTCAATTCAGTCACGTAGTTTTCGAGATATTGAGGAACAAAGATTTTTGAGAAATTGCGGTATCTTGGAAACTACTTGACCGATTGAGCTGAAATTGCGCCCAGAAGTGGTCGAAAAAGATACCAATTATGTGACAAAATTTCAGATTTTTAGCTTCAATTTTAGTTCTTTTTCTGTGAAGATTTATAAAAATTTTCCGAAAAATTCGCACACACATCCGACCATACAAACACCCATTTTCGAAAAACATCATATCTTCACGTTTGCTGACATTCTCCGGCATTTCCAGGTAAAATTAGATAGTCAAAATCAACGATTATGAAGCTTCTATTCGGAAGCAAAAAAATTGAGACGACAGGAAAATATATTTCCTAAGAGCTCAAAAATTATTTACATTTTTAGAAAGTTGAAAATTCATTGAGTTGACTAATATTCCATTGGAATTGATTTAAAGTTTCAAGTTGAATTAACATGGGAAGATCATTGTCGAAATTTTCTTTCATTTCGCCCATTCAAACCGTTTGTCTTATTCTGCTACAAAAAAAACGTTAAAAAGACAATTACCGACGTTCCAACGGCAGAATTTATCACAGCCTATCAAAACTTTATTTTTGTATTGATAAAGAAAGAATACAAAAACAACATCAATCAAAATTTGGGTAAAAAAGGAAATAGAGTTGTACTATTGTTTCTCCTTCTTTCCTAGCAAGAACTATGATCGATTTTTTTTTCATTGCATTTCTTCTTTTCTAACAGAGAAGTAAATTTTTCATGGGTTTTTGTCCTGGATGAGCTCAGAATTCGAGATCGGAACGAAAATCGTTTCATCAAATTCATTCAGAGTAATTCTATTTTTTTAATGACCACAAGGCTCCTATCACAAGCATCTATTTCATTTTTTACCCAAATGAATTAGCGGAATTCACCCCTTCCCTACCACCTCACCCTGTTGTGCAATAAACACTATTTGAAAATTTTTAAAAATTCCTCTCTGTCCATCACAAACACAATGAAGAACAAATATTTAATTTTTATTAATTTTACCTGCTTCAATCGTAAGTCGTTCATCCAGGGAAAGGTACTTGAAAATCCTGGCTAAACAATCGTCATTCAGATTGTTGATTAAATCAGGACCACTTGGCTCCTCAGGAGGGAGAAGTAGAGGTTTCTCAGTCTTCTTCTTGGGTTTGCTAGTTGTTGCTTTCTCTGTAATCACACGAACGATTGAGGAGATATTGCGGAGAAATTTCAAAGGCCCTAATTTGGTAAACATGCACCTGAGAGTTCTTGACAATCGTTGGGAGCCGCAAAAAAGTGAAAAATAATGGGTTGAATTCATTGAATGATGGCTCAAAGAAATTATTTGGATTCTCTTCGACCGAGTTCGGAGATGAAGGTGATAGCTGTAATCGTTGTTTTGATTTCTCTCTATACTATAAAAAACCAAATCAACTTTTGGTGATAAAAATTTGGTACTCGAAATTGAGACTCCACAATCAAGGGTCACAAGGGTCAAAATAAGGATCACCAGTAGGGAAGTGAGCGACAAAAATGACCGGTAAAATGACGGTCAATTACCGCGGTCATGACGGGTAATTACCATGTCCATAAATCTGACGATTCGGTCAGGAATTCGAAAAATGACCAATTTAATTCTGACGGTCAATTCTCATCTATATGGATGACACCGAGAAATTTTTATTCGGTTACTCGGTGTCGACAAGGTTGCTGGCAGTCATAGGAACCCTACGTCGCCACTAGGGGTCTATGCGACACTACTGTCGGTGTCAAAAGTAGAGACCACTCGAAATAAACGTCTATAACTCGACGAAAAAAAATCGTAAAAATATGGGACCAACTGCACTGTGTAATATAAGTATTTCACTCGCCCAATACGAAGTTTCAAGTTTTCAATTTGATTAGTTTATTTATAATCGCTGTGAGAAGCCGAAAAACCCCCGATTTTCAGGGTTCGTAAAAGTCGGCAAACTTTGAACCGCTATCATACGTACGAAAAAACTTTTTTTTTAATCGTCAATTTTTCCAGAGATTCGTTGAACCCTTGGGAAGCCAACGAGAGAAGAAAAAACTCAATATTGTAATAATTATTTATTTAATTAATAGAAATGTCGATATCTCGTTGTAGAATTGCCGAACCGACCTCAAAAAAAAGATGCATTCTGAATTCAATGTAAAACACATTCGGTCAATATTTTTCTAATAAACAATCTCCGTTGATTAAAAAAAAATCGAGAAAATTGGTCAAAAAAAGTGCTGTTAAAATGATCATAGCTCATGGGGTTTATGGGCCCGCTCACCGTCGGTCCCTCAAAAATTGACAACACATTTGCGTCCCAAAGGCCCAAACCGAACTGAAAAATGACGGGCATTTCACATCGCTAGTCACGAGGGTCAGAATAAGGGTCACGAGGGTCGAATGAAGAGTCACAGGGCTCAAATTGAGGATCATACAAGTCAGAATAAGGGTCACGAGGGTCAGATTAAGAGTCACGAGGGCAGGATTAAGGGTCACAACGGTCAGATTAAAGGTCATAAGGGTCACGGGAGTCAGATTAAGGATTATGGACGTCATATGGGCGTTGGCGAGCGGAGCGAAATTAGAATAATTTTAAAAAAATTTAGATTTCATAAAAATTACAATTCCGACGATATCTTTGGATATCGTGCTCTGAATTCATTCAACGAAAGCTGAAGATGTTGGTTAGGAAGCTACTCCGTCGAAATTAAAAGATCGTTAGGATAGCTATATTCGTTGATTTGATTTCAATGATAATTTTTGTAAATTTCGAATTTTTCATAAATTGCTCCGAAAGTGAACTTTCTGATGGTTTCTTCAAATATGATGTTTCAAATTCATTCCATAATATAGATAGCATTATTCTTCTATTCGATTTATAAAAGAGTTTGGAAATTATTCTCATAGCATTCAAAAGTTTGTTGGTTTTCATCTTTCGGGAAATTTACTTCCACTGATTAACTGAATAAAAAAACGCAAGATCAAAAATGGTTCAATTATCACTTAAACGACCTACTTCGACTTTACTTTCATCGAATAAATGGATAGTACAGATATATGTTATTTCATATTTGAGATCTCATTAAATATTAAACTAAATTAAAAATATAACACAATTGATTAAAGAAGATATTTCATTGAATTTAATGAAATAATATGGAACGATGAATATATATTATAGAAGCAGATGGGTTAAATCACTATTTCAGGAAGGATATTGCTAATTTATTAGCACAAACACTATAATATATTAACATAAAGGAGTTTCCCACTTGTTTCTTTGATTTCCTTGGCAAAAAGAAAAGAATAATAGAATGAAAAAAAATTATAAAAATTGAGCCGAAAAAATTCTACAGAACCCTATTAACTTTTTCTATAGAATATTTTCTATTGAACATAGAATGGTCTAGGGAATTCGCTAGGTTTTCAATTGATTTATTCCATGCGTGACCCTTAGAAGTCTGCTTCGTTCACATTTAAAAAAGCAAAGAGAATTTTTCACTAGAATTCCAGTAAAAATTCTGTAGACACCTCATTCTTTTAGAATTCCGATGGAATTCCAATAGAATTTTTAGCGAATTCGCTAGGTTTTCTACTGATTTTTTTCATACATGATTCTTCGGAGTTTGCTTCTTTTCCATTTTAAAAAAACAAATAGAATTTTGCAATAGAATTTCAATAGAAATCCTATAGAATTCCTATAGAATTGCAATGAAATTTTCTAGTGAATTCCCTCGGTTTTCAATTGATTTATTTCATAGATGTCCCTTAGAAGTTTGCTTCGTTCACATTTAAAAAAGCAAATAGAATTTTTCACTAGAATTCCAATAAAAATTCTGTAGACACCTCATTCTTTTAGAATTCCGATGGAATTCCAAAAGAATTTTTAGCGAATTCGCTAGGTTTTCTACTGATTTTTTTCATAGATGATCCTTGGGAGTTTGCTTCGTGTCCATTTAAAAAGACAAATAGAATTTTGCAATAGAGTGTCAATAGAAATCCTATAGAATTCCTATAGAATTGCAATGAAATTTTCTAGTGAATTCCCTCGGTTTTCAATTGATTTATTTCATAGATGTCCCTTAGGTTTGCTTCGTTCACATTAAAAAAAGGAAATGGAATTTTTCAATAGAATTTTCTAGCGAATTCGCTGTTTTCTGCTGATTTCTTTCATACGTGACCACCCGTAGAATTCCTATAGAATTTTAATGGAATTTTCTAGCGAATTCGTTAGCTTTTCTATTGATTTTTTTCGTACGTGACCCTTAGGAGTTTGCTTCGTTGCTATTGCTTTGAGGATCCTGCATACCGAGAACTCTCAGCTTCATTGGGATGAAATCCAGGGACTTCAAATTTCCTGTCATTTATTCAAACAAGAACAAGAATTTTCGAATAATTGCAGAAAACATCCCGAGAATGCTAAGAATGTTCAGTAACCTGTCATCGATAACGACCGGCCAGGGAAGGAAGAATTTGTCGATAAATGGGGGTTAGAAATCAGATTACAGATGAAAAAATCATGTGAGATCATCATCCGAATGACATAATACCTCCGCAAAATTGTCGATTATTCAATATTGTTACGTATCTACTCACTTTTATGGTTTGGCACGTTGGAACGACGCTGAGGGGTAAATCTTTTCATGATGAAGCGATTAAATGTAGATTGGGCTGAATGAACTTCTACAGAGCAAAGCTAGACGGCCATGCAGTTACTCTGATGTTCAATCTAACTGAATTCAACTTGGTCCAACAGAATTCTAGACACAAAAGGCCCCTGTCCTCTACCTTTTCTTTGTTTATGCACTCGCACCTTATGTTTTGGTTTCAGTCCGTAACAGCAGCCATTTTGAGAGTGAATCGAGCCATATTCGCAGTCAAAGATATTCTGTCCGGTCAAAAAAGCGGTCAATTGTCCATTTTGAATTTGACATCAACGTCCGGAGAGAAAATCTACAGATATAATTTTTTATGTGAATTGACAATAGTCTAACGCATTATATTTCCCGTATGAAGTTTATTTTATCATAACGAATACTTGAAAAAATTCAAGGAGTTCGACAATTTTTTCTTTCCTTAAAATCATTTTCAACATTTCTAGTTGAATATCAAAGTACATTCGATTCAAATTTCAAACTACACTAATTGTGAGAGAAAAACAAATTCTTAAACAAGTATTGGTTGGGCCATCAAAATCGCTAGTTGACAATTACCAAGAATTTTTTTTCAAAACAATTTCTTTAAAACAATTGTTTTTTTTCCAAACAATTTCCTTGATTTAAATTTGAAAGTCTCAAACATGAATAATTCCTCGGCTTTCATTAACAACAAAATATTTGGTTAAAATATTTTATCCCTAAGTTACAACATTGCTATCACATAATTATTATTATTTTATTTAAGATGTATTTCTTATCTGTGAATAGCCGAAACGAAAAACTACTATCCCTTGTTTCGCAACAAACGAACATTTTTCGGAAGCTACACGTGTGAAAAAATTCAATAGAAAAACTTGGCGACAAGAGTTTTTCCAATACTATTTTATCGAAGTTTCATGATAATACAAATAGTATTCTTTCTTGGATTTATACAAGAACTCTCACACAAGGAATCTAATACAATTGATTGAGGGATAACAGAAAGCCGCTAACTTTTCAAATTTTTGAACAAATTTCCTGTTGAAAGTTACCGATCAAAACAGCACTTTTTTGACGAATTTTCTCGATTTTTTTTTAAATCAACGGAGATTGTTTATTAGAAAAATATTGACCGAAGGTGTTTTACATTGAATTCAGAATGCATCTTTTTTTTGAGGTCGGTTCGGCAATTTTACAAGATAGCCACAGTCGACATTGCTATTAATTAAACAAATAATTATTACAATATTGAGTTTTTTCTTCTCTCGTTGGCTTCCCAAGGGTTCAACGAATCTCTGGAAAAATTTACGATTTAAAAAAAAATTTTTTCGTACGTATGGTAGCGGTTCAAAGTTTGCCGACTTTTACGGACCCTGAAAATGGGGGGGTTTTTCGGCTTCTAACAGCGATTATAAATAAACTAATCAAATTAAAAACTTGAAACTTCGTATTGGGCGAGTGAAATACTTATATTACACAGTACAATTGGTCCCATATTTTTACGATTTTTTTTTCACAAGTTATGCGCATATAACCCCAGGGTCCTCTACTTCTGAAACGAATAGTAAGCGTTGTCGTCCATCTATTATTTTTTAGCATCAGCTGTGTCGTTAAGTTTTCTGCATTTTTTTTGCGAAAAATCTGAAAACTGATAGATAGAGGACAACACTTAGTCTCCCCTCAATACTTGGTGAAAATTTCAGCCATTTATATTGGACACAATCGGAGAAAAATGGATTGAAAAAACAAACTTTTCGCCTTCGGCTCGTGATATAAACCTCCCACTCGCCAAAAAACACTTTTAATCCCACGAGCTAAAAAACATTTTTTCACGAGTAACGAACAATATTTTTCATCACAATGTGGCGGAAATTGGACTTTTAGGCACGCGGAGCGTGCCGAAAAGTTCACTTTTCGTCACAGCGTGATGAAAAATAATATAAAATGATAAATGATATCCGATAAAAAGGAATGGTATGCACAATAACTATTAATAATTCTGTAGCGACATAGTAAAACGGTACAAGTTAATTTTGACTATTGACCAGTTTTCAATGAATATCTCGGAATCTAAGGGAGATAGCAAAATTTCTGTTATAACCTTTTTTGTAGAGCCCATTGAGAGCTACAACAAATGTAATTACAAAAATTTTGCTAGCTCCCTTAGATTCGGAAATATTCCTCAAAAACTCAATTGGGAGATGAGTCGACTTAAACCGTTTTACCATTTCGCTACTGAATTTATTAAAAATAATAATACAATAATAATAATTAATTAACAAAAATAACTGTGAGGCCATATAATCCAAATGTTGGGGGGGGGGGCGTCTGTAGTTTGTCAATGAAGGGGAGAGGGTCTCTGAAGTTGCAATGTCAAATCTTTTTTTTGCATTTTAATCGAGAAAATCGTAAATGCAATTTCTTTCTCACCCTCTTTTCTCCCGAAAAGGAGCAAATTTCACGAGTTCTCCATCCAGATATATATATTCTGTGAATTTTTGAGGCCAAACGTTCCCAAAGAACTTTGGAATGATGTGATGGTAGAAATTTAATGTTACGAAATGTTCAATGAGCATCGCAGAAAAATTTAATTATTCAGCTAATCCCTTGGCTTTCTTTCTTATTCTCATTCTTCAAATAGGCAACAAACGGCCAAAGTGGAACGTTTTGTGATCTTCTGTAATTACCTAAATTTTTTTTTCTCTATTCGACTTTTGGAATTTTCATATTTCTCGAAGATTTTTGTTGATTTTTGCAGCGGAAAAAACTTTTTTTAAATTTTGTCTCGAGGTTTTTCGCAGCGGAAATTTTGATAGTCACTCGTCTAAAGTATTGATATTTATGAAACTATCAACTGATGAAACATAAATGTACCGATAGAATTTTTCCACCAAATTATCTCAATTTTGTGCGGTATTTCTATTAAAATTGTGATTTTTTATCACTGCCCTCAGTTACTGAAGGGACATGAAAGTATATTTCATTCCGGCTCGTGAAAATATATTCTCATTATGCATTTCGTGGGTCGTTGAACATTACACGGAAATAATTTATTGAGAAGAATTGCAAAATAAAACAATTGGAGAAATACCTGCATTTTATTCGTCATAGTATTCAAATGCGTGTACATAGAAAATTTTATATCTAGTAGTTTCCCAGAATCTCCAAGGAAAGAGAGCTGAAAATGATCACGAACCTTTATGTTCGACAATGAACTTTGACTATTCAGAATGTAATAAAATACTCAAATAAAAGTTACCTTATTAAAAACTAACTAATAAATCCTTATTACCTAACAAATCAAATTATCATTTAACTCATTCTTTAAAACGGAAAAATCAACTTTTATGAACTAAATTAAATATTCGAGGGCGAACTTGTCTATACATTTTTGTACATTTTCTAGATTGATAATAATAAATGTTCAGTTTTCTTCCCTCTCCTCTTAATTCCCTGAGGAGAAAGTAATGGTAACGAAAAAAAAAAAATCTCCAATTCACGAGTTATTATCAAGAATTTGTGCACTGAGAGAGCAGAATGTCTTCAGTTTGCCCACCGTAAACTTCTTAACAGCTTTACTGATATTATGTGAAAGATCAAAAGGATCCTGCAGACACATAATAGAGTCAACCCTGAAAGGCTCAGGCTCATCAACCTCATTGAGGTAATCGAGATAAAGTTTCATATCGGACGGTAATTCATTTGGCTTTAAAAAGAGTTTCTTCTCAACGGGTTTCCCCAGCAACGGGCAGATAACGTAATTTCGATAATCGAAATCTGCGTAGAATGTGAAGAACTGCTTCAGAAGTTCCCTGAAGGTGTTGTCAGTTGTGCGAGGCTGAAAATCCGTGGAGACTCCAGTCTCCCATCCCGCAATAATCCTCGAGTCCTGACTTCTATCTATCAACTCAGCTATCGTCGGTAGAATTGACGTCACTTGAAGAAAATAGATCACCAACCAAGCAATCCCGTAGCTGTTGACTCCATTGAGTCCAGTGAGGTCACAGTGTCCCATCCAATTTTTCACAAAGATAATCAATTTACGACAGTCCAGACAGTTTTCACAGTAAGCACTGATGATTTTCGTGTTCTCCACAGTTAGACCGTTGGTGAAAGAGATGTCGCACTCAATTTCAGTGGATCTGTGAGTCACCTTGATGATGGGAATTCTGCAGTCCTGGATATCACCACTGATGTACCAATTCTGGAGATCTTCTTCCAGACAACTTTTTATGTTCTTCAAACGAACCAAAATTTGCCTATAGCTGGAGTTTTCCCCAGCGTACACCTGACACTTCTTCGTACTGCAATCGAGGAAGATATCAAGGTCACTATTCCTCCCCCCCAGGCCGGAAATTCTGGAGCCAAAGGGATAAGCCTTTGCACTGGGGTATTTTTGCTTGGCAATCTTCTCCAAATTTCTAACCACTTGATCCTCCTTCTTCTTTTCATCAATCCTGCGAGAGTCAACTCTAGCGAGAATCTCTTGGATCTTATCCTCAGCAGCGTACAGAAGCTTCTCCGCAAACTGCGGGAGTTTATTCAACAGATAATAGTGGCTAGAGGCCAGGTCCCTATGCATTTTGCAAGTCGAGTGGTAGGCGAAGGTCTTCAAAAATCCGTACCAGAGAGTCGCACAAACAGCGCAATAGTCAAAGATCAATGTTTCGTTTTCAAACAATTTAGCTTTTTTTACATGTTTTTTCTTCTTGAGATGCTCTCGAAATTCAATCTCAACGATCGAGCTCTCCGGGCAGATGGCACACCAGTATTTACGAGCATTGTAGAAATTTGACTCCATCCTCGAGTGAAGAGCTTTGAAAATTTCCGCGGCCTTCGATCCCAGGGATGACCATCTCTCCGCATGCGACGAATTCTGAATGTGATTACTTAATTTGAGAGCGTCATTAGGGACGGAAACTCCACATGCGTGACACTGGACATTCTCTTCTGAGACTTCCTGCATGTACTCGTGAGCAAGAGCTAAATCACTGAACTGATCTGGATAATCCCTGAACTTCTTGTGATCCTCTATCATCTCTTGGAGGTAATCCAGATGATCAACTGAGCTCAAATGCTCGTAGAAATTCTGCAGAGAATTTTTAACGCTTTTTCGACACACCAGACAGTAGATGTTGTCCTTGTCGATGGCGAAGGAGAGCAGAACCCCCAGCTTCATGTCTTCAATTCGCTGCTGATCTATTTCGTAGATGTTTAGTTCCTTGTCCAATTCAATGTCCAGGGGTTTTTGCCTGAAACGCGGAGGAGACTTCTGTGTTTCCTCTGGTGAATCACCTAGATTTCTCACATCGAACTCAAGATTTTCGTCATCTTTCGGTGAATCTGGCAGTTGTTCCACTCCGAATTCAAGATCTTCTTCTTCTTCCTGCAATTCTGTTGGTTTTAACTCATCTTCGTTCTGTTTAGAAAGCTCTTCGGTAGATTTTCCAGAACTCATCGGAGAAGCCTTGAGGAATCGTTTCCAGAAATGTGTCGTCATGTGACTGTGGAGTTTCTTCTGCTCCTCGAAGTTTTCCCCACACATACGACACGGGATTTTCTTTTTCGGTCTCTGCATGAATTGTATATCCTTCTGAGTTTTACTCTGCGGAGCTGCAGCTTTAGCCGCGTAACTTGTCCTCGATAATTTCCAGCTGTCGATGAACACAATTTCGTTGTCTTTGTGCTCCTGAGACATTGAGTGCTGGAGGTACTCCAAGGTTGCTGGAGTGTGTCGAGTCGCTCGAATTTTCATTTCACAGACTTTGCACTCGATGCAGTCGATTATATCCCCTACGTAGTGATACTCCAACATCATGTCCGGGGGAATGTCGCTGAGGGAGAATTCTTGAGGTGTTGGAGGTGAAAATATTTCTTCATCATCTGTATTGTCAGGGCTTTCCTCTGCAGCATTGACTTTCGCCTCGTTCTCCAGGTGTTCTTTGCTGTTCCTGTGGGCATTGACGTTCCAGTTGCCTCCAGGTATCATGCAGTTGCAGATCTCGCAGGGAACGTTCCTGACACTTTGAGGGAGAATTTTCCTGTTGTCTTCTGATTCAACAGAGGATCGGGGGGACACAGGATCCTCTTGGTTGTCCAGCTGAAAAGTCGATATCAAACGATGAGCTGTTGTACTTCTCTCAGAGACCTGGGCTGCTGCTGATTCTGACACTTCCTTCGGTTTTTTCGTTAGTGGCTCTTTGTTAAGCTCTTTTTTTACTGTTTTTTCTACCTTCTTTTGGTGACTTTTCTTAGAGATATGTAAATTGACGTGTAGCAAAGTCCCAGGCACAGTAGTTGAACACAATTGACACCAAAATCTGTCGTCATTTTCGAGTCTGACAATTCCCTCTGGTAATGGATACAATTTTTCCGCTTCAGCAGAGGTACTTGGCTGCTTGAGTGCTTTATTTTCACGATGCTCTGCACCTCTCAAATGTTGGAATAGCTTCGTTGGACGGAGGAGAGTGCAATTACAAATTTCACAGTTGAAACGGTCTATGTCGATTCGAACAATCACTTTTTCACCGTTGGCTCGGTGATCGACACTTGCGACGTGCTGCTCTACTCTGATGTTTTTGGAAAGTCTGCAGATACATATCGTACAAATTAAGAAAGACTGCGTTCTTTTTTTAGTGTAACATCGTTCAATGCCATCTGGTAGATTTTCTGAAGTGGCAGGACTCTCGTGTGAATTGGATTTCAATCCAATATTTTCATCAATCGGCAATGATTGCTCATCTGTCCGTTCAGAATCGTCGTCAGACCCTTCGGGGACCAGTTCTGAGCTGATAATTTTGGAGTCTTCATCTTTTGATTCTTCAGACATTACCTGAGTCGCCCAATCACATTCCATTTTTAGGTGAACCTTATCAAAAGATTCCGATGCTTCGAAGATTGATGTGGATGCAGATTCTTCTTCAGAATCGTAACACTCTTCAGTTTTCGATTGAACGTCATTTATCGGAGATTCAGGTGACATATGTTCGTCGTTAACTTTCTCTTCTCTCAATTCTTTGATTCTCTGTTGGTGCTCTTCACTGCCAGCATGGACAGTTGCATGTATGAGATTGCCAACAACATTCACAGAACAGACAGTGCACCAAAATTCCTCTAAATTTTCAGTTCTCACAATTCCTTTTAATAATTCAAGCAACTGTGGCAAGATGTCCTCAAGTAAATTATTTGCTCTTTCGGAGGTGTTATTATTTAAATGATGTTCATTCGTCAAATGTTTCACTGTGTTTTTATAGCCATGCAGAAGGCAATTGCAACTTTCACATTTGAACTTGTGCTCCTCGATTCGAGAAATTACTCTCGGCCCTTTTTCCATGTGATCAGCACTCAAACCGTGTTCTTGGACTTCTTGAAGCTGAACTTTGCAGTTACATATTGTGCAAAATAGGAATGCCTTATGAGGAAGGGCTTCAATTCCTTCTGGCAGATGAGCTTTGAGCTTACTTGAGTTGAAAATATGAGTTTGACCCTGAACGTGACCTGGTACGCCTGTACGATGACGTATCTTTTTATTATTGCATATTGTACAGATGATTCCATAGGGACCTTCTTCAATCCCCTCATATGTTTCTCCAAGAGAAGCTGATGGTGTTGATGGAGGAGAACTACACAATTCCTCAAAATTTTCACCTTTTCCAATTCCTTCTAGTAATCCATGCACCGGTGGTAATTCCCCAACCGAATTATTCACTCCTTCGGAGGCATTATTATTTAGATGATGTTCGTTACTCAAATGCTTCACTGTTCTTTCGTAACCATGCAGAAGGCAATTGCAAATTTCACATTTGAACTTGTGCTCTTCGAGTCGAGAAATTATTCTCGGCCCTTTTTCCAAGTGATCAGCACTTAAAACGTGTTCTTGGACCTCTTCAGGCTGAATCTCGCAGTTACATATTGTGCATAATAAGAATGCCTTATGAGGAAGGGCTTCAATTCCTTCTGGCAGATGAGCTTTGACTTTACTTGAGTTGAAAATATGAGTTTGATCCTGAACGTGACCTGGTACGCCTGTACGATGACGTATCTTTTTATTATTGCATATTGTACAGATGATTCCATAGGGGCCTTCTTCAATCCCCTCATATGTTTCTCCAAGAGAAGCTGATGGTGTTGATGGAGGAGAAATACTTGTCTCCAAGCTCATGATATTTAAAGTTACAGAATTTACTTGTCCCTCAGAA
The DNA here is from genome assembly GCF_001412515.2 of Diachasma alloeum. NCBI lineage: Eukaryota > Metazoa > Arthropoda > Insecta > Hymenoptera > Braconidae > Diachasma > Diachasma alloeum. The sequence continues at coordinate 1,098,041 of NW_021680371.1, read as the reverse complement.
AATTCATTATCATCCATGTGCAGAGGGATTAAAAGATCCATTGGATGAGTGTTCCATTTTTCTTCTAATGGCTCGAGCATTCCTAACGCTGTGTCGTCATCAACACTCTCATATTCTTCGCTCTCAAGTTGAGCTAAATTCTCTTCTTCAGCAGTATTGGTGACTGTTACCCCTGACGAGAGTGACTCCAACGGTTTCTCTGGTCCCTTTACCCCCATTCTCTCCTCAAGCTGCTTCAATTTGTCTTTATGTCCCTCTTTCGTCGCATGATGCATGACAGTCGCCCAATGTCGTTTGATTCTTTTTGAGCAAATCATACACCAAAACGTATTCTCGCCCTCTAGTCTTATAATCCCTTCTGGCAATTCGTGGTCTTTCAATCCAACTGGTGAGTTCAATACTTCAAGTGTCATATTTTTCAGATGATCTTCGTCTTTTAGATGTTTCATCACGTCTTTATGACCTTTGAGAATGCAACTGCAAACATCACATCTGAATTCAAGGGTTGATATCCTCGAAATTACTTTTTCTCCATTGCCCAGGTGGATGTTCCCGGTGACGTGAGCATCGACGTAGTTGGGACGAACTCGGCTGTTGCATATTGTGCAGAGTAAGAACTTGACTCCAGGAATTGCCTCTATTCCCTCTGGCAGACTTTCGTCCAGAGAAAGTGCATTCAATTGGTCTCCTGAGAGATTCCATAATTGGTAACGATGAGTCCATCCTCTTACGTGATCAAGCATCTCGTTGTTGTTTGAAAACTTTCGATTATCACATATTACACAGATGATCCAATTTATTGTACGGAAAATTCCTGCAAATGATGTCTCTGTTTCATCGCTTTCCTCAGGTTTACTGAAGGCCTTTCCACTCCCCTCAGATTTCTCCCTCAAATTCTCTGCGTGAAGAACACATTTTAAATGTTTATCTGGAGTGTAAGTGTTGGGGATTTTTATTTCACAGATGTTGCACCAATAAAACACTTTTCCTTCGCTCTTCGGAGTTGCTTTGGGTATTTCCAATATTGAAAATATGCTTTCGTCGGGGTTTTTTTGACTTTCGATGATGAAGTATTTAGTGTCGTTGGTGGTATTCAATTCGGGCTCAGTACTTTCTGCTTGGAGATTGTCTATTTGGGGAGAACGGACCAGCGCATCTCTGCTCTCCCTGTGTCTTTGACTGTTGGTGTGCTCAGTAATGGCTTCGAGACCACCGAAAATCTGTTGGTAACAAATTTCACATTCTGTGAAGAATACCTCTTTGCCTGGTGGAAGAAATTCCCCAGCTGGTTGTTGTGGTAATTCTTCACTCATTGCTTCCTGTGAGCGTGATGCCCTTGGAGGTGTTGATGACGTGGATGAAGAGAAGACAATTTGCTCTGTATGCATGACGTTGAAACTTGGCGAATTGGATTGTTCTGCAAGAAGTGGAAGGACTTTTCTTTGATGATATAAAGTTTTAATGTGCTTTTCTACAGACTTCAGTCCGACGAGTTGGTGCTTGCATAGAGAACATTTATACGTTTCTTCAAGAATATGGAGTATTCCTCTGGGAAGATGGTTAATAGACTCAAGCATTTGGGATTTTGATGATAAGGAAGGCACAGTTTCCCCTGAACGTGAGCTCCTCACATTTCCTGAATTAAACTCTTCATTAGAAAATCCAGCAACGTTTTTCCAACAACGTTTTTCTGATGATGGTGGAGATGTTAATGATGTACTTTTCTCTGGATTTCCTCCATTCGAAGTCACCCTAGTTGAGGTCTCTCCAGGATGCCCATAGAGAACTTGATTTTGATGATGAGAACCGTTTATATGATCTCGAATGACCTTCACTCCAGATATCCTGCAGTTGCAAACAGAGCATTCGTACATCTGACCATGAACATAGATTATGCCGACTGGAAGAGCACTCGCTTCATTCGTTCCTGACGTTTCATCAATATTTACTTTGTCCCCACTCCTTAGTGTGTAATTTGATGAGTCAGATTGCTGAGAATCACTCTCAGCATTTCTTACCTCCATGAACGAATTCGCATGCTTAAGGCCATGTTCTTCGCTCTTTGAATGTGAGCTGACACTCATCAATCCTTTCAGTGCAGTATCACAAGTTCTGCACCAGAATAAATTGTCGATCTCTGTACTCACGATTCCGTTGGGTAAATTCGCAAACTTTTTCTCCAAATTCATTTGATGATTTTTCCCATAGAAATGGCCAATCGCTCCATTTAATGAAGGTAATTTCTGATTGTTGCAAATCTCGCATTTTATGTAGTCTGTACCTGGGACCTTAGTGATTCCCTCAATCATCTCCACTCTTCTCTGACTCAACTTTTTCTCATTTTTTCCAAGATTGATAGACTCGATTGTTTTTTGATGTCGTGAACCTTTTATGTGTTGGGTGATAGCGGGATCCCCAGATATTTCACATTTGCATAGTAAACAGGCGGACAAATATTCGTAGAGATGTATTATGCCGTTTGGGAAAGCCCGAGTTTCACGATTTGATATTCTTTCAGGAAATTGAAGCAGATTGGCTTCATGCTGAGGGTCCTGCACGTGTTTATTGACGAAATTCCATCCAGGTACATGATGCAGTTTGCAAACAGAACAAACGTATAAGTTGTCGTAAACGTGGATTATTCCATCTGGAAGATTTTGCCTCCCATTTGGCACCTCGGGTTCATCAAATGTTGGTGACGGTGTGCGTGAAGGTGAACGATTCTTAAGTTGAAAATGTGCTTGACGATGTCGTTGACTTGCCATATGTTCTCCAATGCCCCGAGCATGACTGAATCTACATTCACATAATGAACACATGTACAAACTGCCTTTTATGTGATGTATTCCCTCTGGCAGAGCCTCCGTCCTCAGGCCATCTGAAATTTCGTCGTTTATTTTTTACCCAGATGTTTTTTGATTAACGTAGATTAACTTGATAGAAAAAAATATGTTCGCAAGAGGACTTGTTTGAACTGAACACAATAGCAAGTTGATAATTGCCGAGAAAGAAATTGTTCTATTTAAACATACGAAAGTTTCGAAGAACATATAACATTCTTATAGGTGGTGAAAAATGGAAAATTTTGCCCCCTAATAAATCGAAATAGGATGAGTAGAACTCAAGTTATTGTAAAAAAACGGAACAATTTGAAAAAAATCATATTTCCGAACTGGGCTGTTAAAAAAATCTGAAAAAATTTGAGAGATAGTTTTTCAAGTCCCCTAATCGTAGAAAAAATCGCCATAAATTTTCAAGAGGGTGAGGGTTAGCCGTTGACTCATTTGGCATGGAATACCTCATATATATTTGAAAAAAAAAATTAAAATCGGTGCAGAAGGTTTTGAGATATTGAGGAAAAAATAAAATTAAAGAAGTTGTTATATCTTCGGAACTACTGGACCGATCGAGCTGAAACAGCGCATCAAAGTGAAGTTTAATCATAGCTGCCATGAGCCAAAATTTCAGACTTTTATCGACAAATTTCACCGCATTTATCTGTATTTTCGAAAAATTGATCATCAAAAACCCAAGTTGTTACACACATACGTACAGTCATGACCCTAAAAACATCATTTCTTCATGTTTCATAACATTCTAGACCATTTGCCATCAAAACTAGAATTTAAAAAATCGCTCAAATACAAGGCTTCCATTCGAAGGTAAAAAAGTTAATAAACAAAACTTGACTTAAAAAAATTACAAAAAATTTTTTTTTGCTTCAATTGCGTCAAACAGTCGTTTGTCGACTGTTCCATTTTGCCCCACTCTCCCCTATTATTTTTGTTGTACGTGTCGAAAACTCGATTCTGCTTTAGTTAAATTCACTTATCTTACTAAACCATCTGCCATTGAATTCACAGTGACATACCTTGAGAAAACTGAACAGTGGTTTGATGTCGTAGACCTACTACGTGCTGTTCCACCGATCTCCAACAAGGCATGCTGCACTCGCACAGAGAACATCCGTAACCATTGTTATTGGACTGAAAAACATAGTCTGGAAGATTTAGTTGCCCCTCTAGCCTTTTCTCATTCGTGTTTGGGATATTCTCCGACTGTCCTGCTACCCCTGACGATGCTGGTAAAGTCGAAGAAGAGCCAGAGCTACCCTCTGAAGCCAACTTTTTCTCATGGAGTTGCTGAATGTTGTCTTGATGCCGGATATTTTCCACGTGGTCCTCAACCAAATCAAGCCCAGAAATATTACAACAGCAGAGAATGCAGGTGTAAGAGTTCCCATAGATGTGGATTATCCCTTTTGGAAGAGAACGAATAGTTGTTTCCTCAGGAGTATCTTCACGTCTCACTTCACCAGGCAATTCTTCCGCTGATATCGATGGTGATAACGCAGAGGATGGAAAACTCAGCTCAGAATTAGTTCCCTTAGAACTCATTACATCCGTGTTTTCCTGGCAGATTTCTTCAACGATTTTCATGTGCCTAAAACCTCTCATGTGATGTTGAATGGTCTGAACAGACCCAGTAAGTTTGACTTGGCAAATACAGCAGTAGTATTGTTTACCCGAATGATGCGTTACTCCAACTGGAAGAACTCTTCGCTGATTCTGTCCATTTCCAATTTCCCTCGAGTTGATTGTCTCGTCAGGCAGTGCAGAGCTCTCTGATGACACTAACAGGAGTTTTATTGTATCCTGATGCAGTGATTCATTTACATGTTGTTCAACAGCTATCAATCCAGTGATTTTACGTTCGCAGAGGAAACATTCGTACTCGTCGTCCTCCAAGTGAATTATTCCTTTTCTTAAAGCATGCCCCTTGCCCTGTTGGTTCTTTTTGTGCCTTTTCCCCCCCAAATGCGACCAGACATCCTTGTAATTGTGTATTCCAGATTTACAGACTTTACACCAGAAACATTCCTTCTCCCTAATATAAGAAATTTCCTCGGGGAAATCTTGATGATTATCAATATCACTGTGTAATGTTGGTGGGCCGTTCATCAATCCATCTGCAGCCTCCAATAGTTCTTCTTTGATAAATAAACTCTCTTCTGATTTTTCATTTTCTCTCTCTGGCTCTGGAACAGGAGTAGTTGAGACAGGAAATTTTATGTCTTCCTTTGTCAACGAACATTCTAACATTTCCTCAACTTCCTCTGCCACGTCCATGAGGTCAGATTCATTATCATTTGCAGACACGTCATCAGTTCCAAAATTTTTTGCCCTTTTGATCGATTGTAGAATATCAGGGGTGTTTACATCCTTCGACTTTTTACGATTTCTCTTTCTCTTTCTCTTTCTCGTCTCCTTTTCGCTCTTGTGAATCAACAGGTGTGATTCAATGTCTTTACTGTCGATCAAACTATTACAAACTGTGCGGATCGATACAATGAGCTGAGTATCTTCGTCCTTAGAAGGATCGCTGGCCTCTCCTTCACCTTCATCTGAAAGATCTTCAGGATTTTCGGGGTCTTCAGTGAATCTGGGGGGCAGTCGATAAATCTCTGCAGACTTCAAAGCCTCTATATGTTCCTGCTCCTTCTTTACGTGGGATTTTCCTTCTATGTGCGTTATAATACCCTCGTAAGAAGCTCCCACAGCACATGCACACAAACTGCAGGCTAAAGTCTTCGATGCCTTCATGAAAATGAAATTGTTAGTAGTGAGTTTGTAATAGGCTATCGACAGCGATAAATCTTTGAGGAGTGACTCATCAATCTTATCTCTTTTGAGAGCCTGGTGATGACTCTCTTCATTGTGGCACCCAACCAGGAACCAAAATGGCAGTTTCATGTTGCATAAGTGGCAGAAATACTGGTGATCACGATGGGAGATGAAATTCTTGAAGAGAATCTCTGGACAATTGTCAGGGACATACCAGGGCATTAACTGATGGCCCACTGCATGCTCGATTATCTCACTGAACTTGATTGGGTTGGGACACAATCTGCAGTAGACTCGTGGCCCAACGTTGGCGAACAACTGAATGTACAACACGAGCCTTTGGACGTGGTTCTCATCTTTCAAGTGATTTTCAAATGAATCTTGTTGCTTTCCAGGACAAATGTGACAAGTGAAGTCGTTGCAGTCTGCTGAATACACCACTGTTCCTTTCTTGTAGATCGGGTACTTGACGTCAGACTCCATTGTCTTTTTTTTTTTTCTAAATATCCAGAATATTTTTTTCAGAATGAACGAACTTCACTGGAGTCAGATTATTTTCGAATATTTATACGCATATTTATACTCACGTGGATGTTTATGATTTTTTTTTATTCACATTCCAATAGCGGTATCCTGCTGCGGCCGGTTGAACCCTCCTGCTCTTTGTGTCCCTGAGGTGATTGAATGATTGAAATGATGTTGTTATTTGTTACGTGATCATTATTGGGATTCCCGGATGATTCTGAACACCGTATTTTATTGTGCCTTTGTTTTATTCGTTATACTGACCTTGAAATTGAGGGAAGTTGTTTGGTTATGCCCTGTGTCAATTCGCCATTCGCAAAAACGATTTCTCGCCGTCTGGTGGTGGTTTGTAGAATTACTACCTTGCGGAACCAATCTGATGGTAGTGCGCCAAGGCTCTGGAGTATGAAATTGCAAATTATTCATTGATGTAGCTGTTTGATTGGTCAATGAGTCACGTGAAGTAGTCGCTGAATAAAATCCCCGGGATTTTCAAATTCTTTAGATTCCAAAAAAAATTTCTGCATCACATTTTTCATTTTTTCATATGTGAAGTTGTCTTTATATCAAAACATCCAAATTTTTTGATTGTTGATCATGAGAAAAAAAACAGTATTTCTAAATTTTTTTAACTCGCAAAGTATTCTGCACTTCCCAAATTTTTATTTTTTTATATTTATCATACACAAAAATGATCAATTCTTGCTTCTCAAATTTTCATACATAAATTCTAAACTCTACAAAATTCATGAAAATTCTTCGGTTTCCCAAATAATTCGAGAAAAATCTTTGAAGATTTACGGTTATCGAAAAAATTGTGAAATTTTCCGAAGAATTCAAGAACTTTTTTCAGTTTTCTAGGAAATCAATTTATAACCCTCCCCTCATTTTTCAGCTATTACAGATTTCAATCAGATTATTTTCAAACGTAAAAAAAGGAATTAATCGAAGATTAAAAATTATTCAGTGATGTTTCACTCTTCCTTCTCTTAATTCTCTTTAAGTCATTATCAATATTTATAAAACATCTATGAGTATATGAAGTTTAATAAATTCGATTTCTTCATTTTCACAACAAATAGATAAGCGCGCGCGAAAGCGCGCGCACAGATCCAGGATGTAGAATATCGAGACGAGACAAATCGAGATTTTACATTTAAAAACTCGAAAAACTTAAGACCGAGATGAGAGACATTGAGGCGGAGTCATCACGAGAGGAGTCGATACTGCTTATTTCGACACTGAAATGAGAGCAAAGATTCTGATGTTCATTGAGACCGAGATCATCTCTCCAAAGTTTTGTCTCGTAGTGTCTCGCGGTATCACTACCTTCAGTGAAAGTTATTGAGATATCAGGATAAATCAAACGGGAATGGATTCGTCTTGAAAAGACGAACATTTTTCATTTTAACTTTTATGTTGAACAACTCAATGGTGCAAAGCAATGCCCATTTGAACAATTCAATTATTAATAACTTTTAAATGCTTCTCTTGAGCGTTGGCCAATAAACAAATTTGGATTCTACGACCCAAAAACCATAGAATAAAACCGGGACCTCATAGTGCAATTTGCACAATTTTTTAATTTTTATTAATTTAATCATCAATCTTTTAAATATTTTATAAATCAGTAATCAACTTGGCAAGAATAATCATTATTTGATTAATCGAAAAATCCAATGCAGAAATTTTGAATCAATTGTTTAATAATAATTGAGAATTACACTGTTGGAAAATTACTCTTGAAATTTCAAATGAAAAAGCTTGAAATTTTTAACAACGACAAAGTTACATGAAGTTTCTGTAGAATTCTTCATTGACGAGTCACTTAATTTCTTGAATATTCAAATAATTCTCGATTTTCAGGAAAAACCTTGAAAATTTTGAAAATCCAGGCAATAACTTTTCTGAATTTTCAATCTATTGTATGTGACATTCAGTTTTCACGATGAGTTCGGAAATTCAAGCTTTCATTGAAAAATCAATGATTCTTCAACATGAAAAATCCAATTTTCTTGAATTTTCAAGATTTAATTTAATTTAATTTCCATTAAATTTCAATTTAATTTAAAACAAACCTCTTTTAGTATTACTAAAGTAGTGAAATTTTTTATATGATCCAAGATTGCTGTTACAGGGTTGTACCTCATGAAACAGATCAAATAAATAAATAAATTAAGAATGAAATAAATATTACTAAAGTAGTGATTTTTGCCGATTCCTGAACTTCAGCAGTGAATTTCAAACCTAGAACGATACTGCGCGCGCTTTCTGATAGTTCTCATAGATCAGCACTTGAGCGCGCTGCCATCGAAGTGGTGAAAAGGAACGCCACCGAAAGTGGCATCACCGGTCGCCATTTTACAAGTAGAAGTGAGTGTCGGTATCAGTCATCAGTGCCCGTCCGACAAAATCTCCAAAATTATCGCGTTTTCTTATCATTGCCATTGTCATTTTCATATTGTCACGTTGAATCTAACAATCTCCATTGCATTGAGACAATAACCACTCCCCAAATCCCTCCCACCCTGCGACACGACTCCCGTTTACCCCACGAGAATTTTTCATTGTAGTTTTTTTTTCGACACAACGGTTCGATACACCAACAGTTCGAGGTGCGACAACCAGCGTTGATGATTGGGATTCCGCGGGACGACCGGCATAAAATCACGGTTAAAATCCGAAACAATAACATGAAGCGGAGCTCATCCCGTGATACACCACCGCCCAGAGTCAAGCGAAGCAGATCATCGATGGGAAGGTAATTGTGCATTGGAAGTGTGGGAGTTTCCTCTTTTAGGGACGCCATTGCCCTTTCAGCTTCGGCTGCATCACTCCATCAAATTATTGATGGAACAGTGCTGGGAGTAGTTCTTTCAGTGATTTGTTTTTTTTTTAAAGTAATTTTACTATGGAATGAAGTTCTCAGTGTGCTGATTGTTCTTTAATCATTCAAAAGTTTTCTTGTGTTAATAATTTTTGTTTTGCAGTATTGTTAAATAAATACTATTTGTATTGATAAATTTAAACGTTTGAAGAAGTTTAGATATAAGTAGGGGAGGTTGGGGTAAAATGGACACTTTTGACTTTTTTTTAATGTTAATGACGGGTTGAAATGTTCGTAAAATTTAATAATTTTTTCTTCATTGCAAAGAACAATTTTTTCCCTTTGTGATGAGCCTAAACTGAGCTGAATTGATAAATTTGTTTCTGAGTTATGAGTAATTAAAACAAAAGACTAGTGTCCATTTTACCCCACTCTCCCCTAGTTCTGAAGAAATTGGTAAACATTGCGTTGTGTAAGGCTCTCGTGGAATTTTTAAGGAGTAAAATGTGAAGTTTCTCCAGATAGAAATTATAAAATTTCAAGCAAAACGAACTTGGGAAATTTCAGTGGAGGAAATTTTTTAGAAAAAATTTCAACTGAATATTTCATCAACTCATGGATGGGAAAGTGATAATAGTTTTTTCAGTGATTTTTAGTTTTTGGATAAAAGGGGCCCCTTTCCCGAATAGAATCATTAGTATGTAATTTGTTCTTCTCTAATCATTGGAAATTTTTCTTGTATCATATCAATAATTTTGATTTTTGCAATATTATTCACTTTTATTATAAAAAATCAAAGACCGACGAAATTTAGGCATGGAGAGTTCTGAAGAAATTTGTAAACATTGGGTTGTAAGGCTCCAATGGAATTTTCGAAGAGGAAAATTTGTAGTTTCCCCACATAGAAATGGTTAAATTTTCTGCAAAACAAACTTGGGGAACTTCAATCAAGAAATTTCTGCAGAGACAATTCCAACAGAATACATTAACTCATTGATAAAAAGTAATGAGATTGGATTCCCTTCCAGTGGTTTTTTTTTTTTTTTTATAAAAATGAGTTCACTCCTGAATAGAGTCATTAGTATGTTATTTGTTCTTCCCCAATTATTCGAAATTTTTCCTGTAGCATAGCAGTAATTTTTATTTTTACTATGTTTTTCACTTTTATTGTGAGAAATCAAACACTTTGACGAAATTTGGACATCAACAATTTTGGAAAAATGGTAAACATTGGATTACGTAAGGTTTTAATAAAATTTTTAAGGAAGAAAACGTGAAGTTTCCCCACATAGAAATTGTTAAATTTAAAGCAAAACAAACTTGGGAAGCTTTGAGGAATTTCTGTAGAAACAATTTCAACAGAATATTTTATTAACGCATTGATGAACGAGTGATGAAGCGTAGTTCTTCCAGTGATTTCTTTGTTTTTGGATAAAAGTGGCTCCACTCCAGAATAGAATCATCAATATTGTTCTCTAATCATTCGAAATTCTTCTTGTATCATCAATAATTTCTATTTTTGCAATATTATTCACAAAAGTGAAAAATAAAAATTATGAAAAATCAAAGACTGACCGGCCATTTTGACATAAATGTTACTTATACATAATTGAATGAATTTGAAACATCACATTTGAAGAAACCATTAGAAAGCTCACTTTCAGGGAAATTCATGAAAATCTTGATATCTTGAACAACTATAAAAATCAAATTAACCAGTATAGTTATCGTAATCATCTTTTAACTACAGCTTACGAATAATCGGGCGAACCCGGAAGGTTAGAAAAAAAGCAGCCATTTTTCTCTTTTATTTTTTACGTATCCTTTAAATGATGGAAAAGGCGTGTGCAAAGTTTCAGACTGCTGGGGCACATGGTTAATTTATTATGAATTTTTGAAAAAGTGGTCATTTAACCTATCTTATGGAAATTGCAAAAAAACTGCAAAACTCAAGGAAAAAAAGCAGCCAAAGTCATGAAACTTTAGAGACATTTAGAACATGTGATCACTGATTTTTTGAGTGAAAAAGTTTGTCGCCTAGGAGCATTGTTTATTAATAATAGCGAAAAAAGTACTGAAAAATGAAATTTCTGCGCACGCAGCCCAAACGAGCAGCAACGTCTCAAGTACCGATCGGGTGGGGGTAGCGCGGTCAATTTAAACGTCTCTTGAGAGCGATGAAGCGTTGTGATTGGAGCTCCCTCGAGCCAGTGGTACCAGCTCCTGGTGAAAAAAAAACACTACCGACGATGTTGCCACTTTTTCGCATGGATTAATATTTTTTCATTTATTAAAAAAAAACAATCTGAAAACCATTTCTCCCACATCCACCTTAAACTAGTTCCTCATCAAACACAAATTTGTTGTAGCTCTCAATCGGCTCGTAAAAAAAGGTTATACCAAAAATTTTGCTATCTCCCTTAGATTCCGAGATATTCATTGAAAACTGGTCAGTAGTCAAAATTGACTTGTACCGTTTTACCACTTCGCCACTGAATTGAACCCTCTCTCACAAGTTTACCTCCTTCCCCAGGTACGATGAATCCAGCGACGAGCGTATAACCCCGGACAGAATCCGTCGTCGCAGCCGAGGAGCGCGCAGTCCCAGTCCCCCACCCCGGGCCTCATCCCACGCCCGCTACGTCGAGTCCTCATCCCACCGAGACGAGTACCTCCGGCCCCCAGCTCGTGAGATTCCCCCCGAGCGCCAGTACAGCTACAAAGTCCTCTGCGTCTCCTCAATCCACCAAAAGGCCAGTGACGAGATAATAAAAGACACCCTCTACCGTGAATACAAGAAATTCGGTGAATTCTCCATTCGCATTTCCCACGAGCTCGACGAACGCGTCGCCTTCGTCTGCTTCAGAAGCTCCGAGGACGCCAGAGACGCCAAGCACGCGAAGCCTCGAATAATAATCTACGACAAAGTGGCCATTGTCGAGCCAGTCTACGAGAGGCCAGAGACTTATCGTCGAGCTCGTTCAATCAGTCCTCCAGAGTACGACAGATATTATGCACGTTCACCAGGTCCTGAGCGCCATCGGCCGATCGAGCGTTACGAGAGGGTCTACGGTCCACCAGTGGGAATGCCCCCGCACAGGGAGATGCGTCGAGAGGCCATTCCTCCACCTCACCACGACTTCGTCCGTCCACCAATGCACCATGGGCCCCCCCACGTTCATCACCCAGGTGGTCCACCCCACCACTACGGCCCCCCTCGTCACATGATGATTCGTCACCCTGTGCACGGCTTCGAGAGAGTTGAGAACAAAAAGGACAAATTCCCGAATTACCTCCATCACGTCTCTCCAGAGGACGATCCACTGGCCACAAGAACCCTCTTCGCTGGTAATTTGGAGATAAACATCACCGAGGAAGAGCTCCGCAGGATTTTTTCAAAATACGGAATTGTCGATGATATCGACATCAAGAGACCCCCACCAGGCACTGGAAATGCCTACGCCTTCGTGAGATTCCAGACCCTGGACATGGCGCATCGTTGTAAGGTCGAATTATCGGGTCAATATATCGGCAAGTTCCAGTGCAAAATTGGTTACGGTAAGGCAACACCCACGACGAGAATCTGGGTGGGAGGATTGGGCCCGTGGACATCAGTGCCTCAGTTGGAACGAGAGTTCGATAGATTCGGAGCGATCAAGAAGATTGATTACATCAAGGGGGACAGTAACGGTTACATTTTGTACGACTCCATTGATGCTGCACAAGCTGCTGTCAAGGAGATGAGGGGATTCCCTCTGGGGGGACCTGACAGGAGGCTCAGGGTGGACTTTGCTGATGTCACTCCTGGGTTTGGGTTTAAGCCGAGACCCTATTCTGAGGAGAACTCAGGGGAATTCAGACAGAGGCCAGTGGATTACGAACCTTACGAGAGTTACGGAGGGGAGACTGAGTTTAGTTATGGCTCGAGGGGTTTCCGAGGTGGAAGAGGCGGTTGGCACGAGCGCAGAGGTGGCAGGGGTGGGTCAAGTGCAAGCTACAGGAATACTTATCCCGAGGGCTACGTGAGGGAGGAGACAGAGTGGCCGAGCAGGAGACCACCGCCTGATATTGAGTACGAAGCACCGAGGCTGAGACGATCGATATCGAGGGAGCCTGGGGTCGACAGATCCAGATCGAGATCACCCAGAAGACGACCCATCGATTCAGACTCAGACTCCGAGACCACGAGAACTGGCATGCTGTCTACGTCAAGAACACTGGCTGAAGTCGCCAGGAAAGCCATTGCTGTTTGGTCAGGGGCGCTTATTCTCAAGAATTCACTTTTCCCAGCCAAGTTTCATCTCACTGACGGCGACACTGAGATCATTGAAGCACTCATGAAGGACGAGGAGGGCAAACACATGCTGAGAATTACCCAGAGGCTCAGACTTGATCAGCCAAAGTTGGATGATGTCTCCAAGAGAATTCAAACGTCCAGCTCACACGCCATTTTCTTGGGGCTCGCTGGTTCCAGCACTGCTGTCACCAATGAGGATGCCAATGTTCAGACAAGACCACTCAGAAATTTAGTATCTTATCTCAAGCAGAAAGAGGCTGCTGGAGTTATTTCATTGCTTAATAAGGATACTGAGGGCACTGGGGTGCTTTATGCTTTTCCTCCTTGTGCCTTTTCCACTGAGTTGTTGAAGAGAACTTGTCCCAGTTTGAGTGAAGAGGGCCTCAAGGAGGATCATCTGGTTATTGTTGTTGTCAAGGGGGGGAGCGCATAAATTGTGGGGGGATACTGTCTTCCTGAAATTTTACATTGGAGTTTTTTACACGATTCGATGTGATTATTTATTTTGCATTCTCTTCCAAAATTTCAGTGTGTGCCGGGGGGGGGGGGGGGGGGGAGAGGTATTGCAATGAAAAATTTTACGTGTTTTTTTCTTTCAATTGGGACATGTAGATATCACAGATGGGGTCGATTTTTTCCTTCATTTTATTCATTTTTAATTAATTGAGAATTGAGGCGAAATGTTAGACGAGTGGGTGACATTGTTTTAGCACTTTTGCCTTAATTCATTTGTGGAATTAAAAATCATAATGCACTTATATATAAAGTACATTTATATATGAATTAAGATAAGGATAGACAGCCAGAAAATTGAGGAGAAAACGTGAAACTAATCTACTGTTGATTGATTCAGTAGCGAAGTGGTAAAACGGTTCGAGTCGACTTGGGTCTCAGCTGAGTTTTCGAGGAATATCTCCGAATCTAAGGGGAATAACGAAATTTTTGTAGAGACCTTTTTTGTAGAGCGCAGTGAGGGCTACAAAAAAGGTCATGACAAAAATTTTGCTATCCCCCCTAGATTCCGAGCTATTCAATGAAAACTGGCCAATAGTCAAAATCGACTTGAACCGTTTTACCTCTTCGCTACTGAATTATCTAATTAGGTTTAATGATTAATCAGCATAAATGATTCTTCATTTTTTTTTCTCCCCCTCATGTTCGTTCATTATAGGAAGATTTACACATGTGTGACGTAAACTAGTTAAGTGATTGTGTCATTGAAATGAGATAAAAAAAAAACAATTGAGAAATAATGTGAATAAGTTTCAGTTTAGTTGAATGAAATATGAGAAAACAAAAACTGTGGATTTTGGATATTATCGAGAGAAATTGAGATAATCAATAGTTTCTTTTGGACACTGTGGCCCTAGTGGTGGTGAATGTTCAAAGTTAGTTTGAACCTGATGAATTGTGACGCGAAAAAAGCCAAAAATGTTTTTTTCTTTTCAGAGGAGAGTAACGGCGTTCAAGTCCACATGTTTAGAGGAGGGAATAATAATTTTTTTTTTAATTTATCGGATATGGTGGTTCAAGTGCAGAGTCGCTGTGTACGTGAATAACTGAATTTGACGATTAATCGAGAGAATTTCAATATGAAATTAATCACGAAAAAAAAAACAAAACAAAAACATGAAATGAATAGTTGAGAGATGCTTGTATACAGTGATGTAAAAAACGATTTATTGAAAAAAAAACGAAAAAAAAAAATTGAAAATGCAAACAAATTCGATAAAAGTGAATTGTTCGTGCACTCGTCGACGTCTCAGAGGTATCGGGAACCGTGTAGACCGAAATAATGATTCTAAATTGTGTTTCGATGCATAAGAAAATCATTTGAATGAGTATTTTTTTTTTTCTACTTTGTGCAGTGCCCCGATGTCCAAAGAGCGTCGACGAGCCATTAAAAAGGTGCAGTGGATTTAAAAAGTGTATCAGGTGTGTCTGAAAGATGCAAAAATCTTTATCATTATGAGAAAAATAGATGCCGCAGATAAAAAGCAAATGATTGTGTGTTTAATTTGTTCAATCGCCCAAAAAAAATCAAATTCTGAGATAAATCTACTGGAGGAGCTGATGCCACATTCAGATGCGGATTAAATTGAATATTTCTCAGGTGTTAAATTAATGAAAATATGTCTTGGAGTTCTGTTGGTCATCTCTTGGTGCGCAGTGAAGTTTCATGATTTCAGAGGAGGAATTTTAAATGCAAAATGAGTTTTATGTCAATGGATATTGTTGTTGCATGCGGATATGTTTCTCCTTCGATTATCCATGCGGAGTTTCTTTCGTTGTTGGATATAATATGAATATTTCGAGTGTTTTTTTATGGTTATAAACAGTACAAGTTGAGCTGTGACATTGTTAAATATGGATAAATTGTGTTGTGATTAGTTTTTAAAATTCTTTCGAGTTAATCAATTCATTGTTTAGTTGTTTGAAACGGACATTTGATGATGAAGCGTCACAGCATTACTGGCTTTTTGGTCAATTTTTTAATTGTTGACATTTTAGGACTTTGTGTAAAGTGATATGAGCTCTTTTTTCGTGCTTCCTGATTCGAAAATGGTTTTGTTTGTTGGTTTGATAATTCAATGGTGGAAGAGTTGGTGATATTTTGAAAGAATCGTGATGAACATGAGTTATGCTTCTGGAGGAACATGTTTAGTTGGGCGTGATTTCGAGTGTCGGTGCTTCTGGGATTTTTTTTTCCAAAGATCCAGGGGAATTGGGCAGGATTATGGTAAGTTCCATCGAGAGGAGAGAAAAAGAGTTCTTTGTGTTTCAGGTTCGAGTGGGAGGTGAGGAGAAGGTGATGGGACGTTAGAGGAGAGAAAAAATCAAGTCTTAAATTGTAAATGAGTGCCAATAAATTTTTGCTACAAGCTTAAACACTTTTTTTACTGAAAATGCATCAGTTGGAAGAGGTTTGTCCTGGTCTGTGGAAATTTGTGTCAACTGGCTGGAGGGGAGAGTCGAGAGTTGACACTTGAGGGTGTTCAAGCACTTCGAGAATTTTTTTTCGGCAAAATCCTCTTCAACATTTATAGAGAATACCAGAGCTCAAGTTGGAGGCCTATTTTATTTTCAGTTACGGGAGTTTTTTGCAGAAATTTCATTACTGAAGTTTCTTAGAGTCGAAGCTTGGGTAGTTTCTGTTTACACCCACAGCCCCTACTAAATTATTCTTCAAAATTGTGGGTGGGGGTCCGCTAATGAATTTAAACTTCTTTGAATCGTCTCATATATTAATATTATTATGGATATTCAATTGGATGTACGGGACTTCCCATTCGGCAGCTCTCTCCATAAGGCAAAATTATTATTTATTACATTAAGGCCCTGATGGATTATCTTTCGAACGTTATCTGATTGTTTCTCGATCGTCATAATGTAAAGTAATTAACGATCTGACAGCCATTGACTATTGTGACAAATGACGACCTAACAGCCATTAGATACATCAAATTATTAATTTGTGATTTCCTCTCTATTGGGTTTATTTCCCAATATTATACAGAAACGCTCTTTGAAAATGTTCAGCTTTTTTCAACGTTTTTTTAATTGTACAATTATAACTTTTGAAGACTCCAGGGCTATGTAAAACTGAATAGCAATTGGAGATCATTTCAGATTATCAAAATAAAAACAAAGAATAACATAAAAATTTAAAAAATAATTGAAAAATAGATTATCAAAATAAAAAAAATAACAAGATCACGTTCGAAAGATAATCCACTCGGGTATTAAAGTAGTATGGTCACTCTCCAAAGTGATTGTTGAGTGTCCGTCAAGAAAATCTAAAAATATTAATAAAAAAACTATGATTTATAATTGAAAATTCTCTTTGTGAATTATAAAATTTATGAATATAAGAATTAATCGATTATTTTGATTATTTTTCACTTATGAGTCAAATAATGTACCTCCTTTGACTAGCGTCGTTTTGTGTGGCACAACAAAAATAATCCGTCGAATACCACTCGACCTCCAAAATTAATCGAACATTCCTTCATGTGTTCCTGCGTATCAACGATCGGGATAAGTTTTGCACAAAAATCCCTCGCGCTGCGCGTTCGGGATTTTAATCTGCAAAACTTCTCCCTCTCGTTACGCAACAAAACAATCGGGAAATATCCGATAATTTTGGAGGTCTTGGGGTATTATAGCTGAAAATTTTCTCATTTTTTCAATTGTGTGAAATAGAAAAACTAACAAAAGAGATGAATTTTGTTGAGAATGGGTGCTTCACATAACTCATATTAACTGTTCAATCTCGGTAAATGATCATGAGGGTGGAATTGATCATAGATTTCTCCGAAATTTCCGTGTAAAATTTTTTTCAGCTGCAATAAAGGCCTTCGAACACTTCACCTGGCGCCATTTTTCGATGGACATCTTGGAAGGAAGATGATGAAATACATCAAAGAAGCTTTTTCAGAGCAGAATGAGAGCTACGAAATGAGTTCCTGCAAAAATTATGCTGCCGCTCGTAGATTCGGAGATATTCCTCAATTTTACTGCCGCTTCGTCAATGATTTGGGGGTGCAATGACGATTCCACGATATATTTTATAGCTAATGGAGGATATCATGTTCTAGTCGGCTTATTTCTTCAGTCAATTACTAAATTTTTCATGTATTCAATCTTGCACAAAGTTGAAACCAAAATTCAAATTGATGCGATGTAGATAATTATTTCTAAAGGCAGAATTGATAGATATGACTTTGTCGGCAGTGACCACATAGGATATTAATTATAGGATTTCTTATCGGAAATCCTGTGGAAAATTCTAACATTTCCTATAGGATTTTTCAGATAGGATTTTCTATAGGATTCCCTATCAGGTTTTTCCTATTGGATTTCCTACAACCCAGCAAACAGTATGTCAACAATTTGTCGATAAGTTGTCGGTGTCCTGTTAATTTTTAGATGGCACTGGCAAAAATTGTTTTCTGGGAAGATGTCTTATAGAATATCCCATCAGATTTCCAACGGGATTTCCTATGAAAACTAGGATCACAAGGGACAGAATGAGGGTTAAAAGAGTGATGAGGGTCATATGGAGGTCATATGTGGATCATAATGAAATCCATTTCACCGTATATCTTCCCGTTTTTACACTTTCTCATTCCTTCATCCCGGTTTTGCGGCATATTTATTTTTCCCAATGCTCTTCCCAGTTTTTTGAAACAATGTCTCAAAATTTCACCACGTTGGAACGATTTTTAGACAATACCTTATCTACTCACTATCGATTTACTCACTGATTCGGTTGTGCACGAAATTTTCTGCGGGAGAAAACTGTGCAGGATTTCCGATAAGAAGTTGTGAAAGCTTTGGAAGTTACTAAATGAGCAGGAATGGAATCATCATCTTACAATATTTCAAAAAAACTCCAATCTCACCATTTTTCTAGGTAAAATAGTAGGATTTCGGAGAAAAAAAAACCATTTTGTCATTTTTTTTCATATCTTTCATGGGAATAGATAACAAACCGTGGGGTAATCCTTTTCGTCAATTAATTAGTTCAAAGTTGCCTAAAGACACATCGATTGAACAAAAGTTGAATCGGTTAATTTGTTCCGGAGAAATCGTTATACGCACACATGTCTTCGAAAAAATTGCAGGCTCTAAAGGTCATGATGCGCGAACAAACCATCGAAATTCAGCATTTCATTTTCGGGATCATCACAATAACTTCCTCCCTTTGGATCAGGAAATTAATAGAACAATCTCCAAAGGATTTTTAACGGCGAAAGGGGTTATAACAAGTAAAAACCTTCAAAATCGTTCAAATGCCTCAACTGTCTTGCGATTGAGTTTCAATTTGTTCACACACAGTTGATCTACACGCAAATGAAAACAAGCATAGATTGATAGTGTCAAAAAAGTTGTTTTCGGTCCAGTGACGAATTAGTATATTTCGATATGAGTGAAACGGAATTGGAAAATTCCCGTTTCACATGTGTCGAACAATATTGTTTGACAGTGATGTTACGTTCAACGAGTGGCCGAACTGTGCCCGTTTTGTTTACAAGTAAACAAACATTACATTAAAGAAGGGAATTTATATAGCGTTCCACATCTTTGTGACTCCATAGGAAATCATTGGATGGGATTTAGATAACGGAGGAGGGGAACCGGAATTACTCTCAAAATGAATAACTAGAAAATTTTTTACTGAAAAAAATGGATAGTCCAGGCCAGGATTTGAACCCGGTACCTTCCGATTATTGTCACAGTTCGGCCACTCGTTGAGCGTAACATTATACTGTCAGAAAATATTGTTCGACAGATGTGAGACGGGAATTTCCGTCTCACGCGTATCGAACAATACTATTTCTTCACAATGTCCGTTTTTGACGGACACGAAGTGTTGTTTTTGTAAAACGACGTTTTACGGGCTGTGTGATGAAAAGTAGTTTTTTACGTGTGAGAGGTGTAGCCTACCTCCCACGGCTCGAAGTACGCTTTTCCCATGACTGTCGGACGCTATTTGTCAGCACCAGTGTTGGGCATCTGTCGATGATCGCAGTTTTTTACATGACATCGTAAAAAACGCGTAATTTACGTAATAAATGTAATAAATGTAAAAAACCAGCCGACGTTACTTTTCATCGTAAACCGTGAAGCTTCGCGAAGATTATACCTCACAAGGGTGATAAATCACGAGGGTCATACCGTGTAAGGGATGAATTTTACAAGGGTCAATCTCATTATTTATTGATCTCTATTGAATTCGTGGCGTCATCACCTTGTGTCTTGACATTAACTTGTCTGATTCAACATTCTTAAATGACGAAACTAATTCAATTGTCTTTGGTAGCTTTTTTGAACTCTTCAGTACAAAATGGTTCTTTTCAGGTCCAACTGGGTTTTTCCCGGGCTACAGATAATAAAGCGGAACATCCAATAAAGTTCAGTTGATAATGAGATTGACTTTCTCACAACGGAGATGACTTGTGACATTGGTCTTTTACAACGTTTGACCCTCGTGAAATTTACTCTTTACGAGGTATGAAGTCATGTTTTTGTGTTTCTTAAAATGCCGCGATTCGTGGATTTTTTTATCATACGAGTCAGGAAATGGTTTTATCGCGGTGTGGCATACAATATTTTATGTCTCTGGGCCCGAAAACCGCAATTCAATCGAGGAAATCGATATTAGAATCGCGGTTTTACAGTCCTAGGGACATAAAATGATATTTTATGCCTCAAGTACCGAGAACCGCGTTCTAACCGAACAAAGTGAAATTAAAATTCGCAGTTTATCTGTCCTCGTCCACAATATACTATTTTTTATGTGTCCAATACTGCGTCTTTGTCACGCGGNATTCGTGGATTTTTTTATCATACGAGTCAGGAAATGGTTTTATCGCGGTGTGGCATACAATATTTTATGTCTCTGGGCCCGAAAACCGCAATTCAATCGAGGAAATCGATATTAGAATCGCGGTTTTACAGTCCTAGGGACATAAAATGATATTTTATGCCTCAAGTACCGAGAACCGCGTTCTAACCGAACAAAGTGAAATTAAAATTCGTAGTTTATCTGTCCTCGTCCACAATATACTATTTTTTATGTGTCCAATACTGCGTCTTTGTCACGCGGAATAAAATAAAACATTCTAGCCATCGAAAATTGCAAGCTTTTCGAAGGAATGTAAAAAATGTAAAAAACTCGTCGAGGTAATTTTCGTAAATTACGTCGGTAAAAAACGGTGTAATTTACCAACGTAATTTACACGCACAACCCTGGTCATCACATACGTGCGAAGTGGCTTCACATCGTGATGAAGAAATTTTCATCGCTCTAGTCTCGAAATATACGATTCCACGTGAAACTTTGCTTGAGCCATTGATATCAGCAGGCACGGAGAGAAATATTCAATAAAAATTACGTATCTTTTCTGTAATTCTGGAGTGAAATGTGGTTATAGGAAATTTTACGGAACTGTCCCGGAATTTTTCCAGAGCATTCCGTAATTTTTATCTGAATCTCCAGTGAAAAATTACGATATCGTCATTTAAATTTTCTGCGTCGATTCCGCAGTCGATGAGCGAATTGTTCCGTAATTTTGACTAAACATTTCTCTCCGTGCATGAAACAAGTCAATTTCCAACATGATTCTGCCCTCCTCACATCAAGTCAGATTAGACAACTCGATTAATGAATTTGTTTATCTTTGCGTGCCTCAATATGAAGTGCTTTCAACAAAATAAAAAGAAAAGGAACTCAAACCTGACAATAATTCCTACGCGCAAGCGTGAATTCACTCCAAACACAGCCGAACAACATCCCGCCCTTTCGCAAAAACATTGCCAAACCCTAGTTGAATCGCCGGGCGTTAACCCAGGAAGAATTTCACGTGTGTAACCCACACCCCTGTCCATCGCTTCCTCGCGATAGAGTATCAATCCACTTTATTATCCCCAATCTCTCCCGCTCCGACATTTTTACATTCTCAATGAAGATTGCAACAATATTGATGGCAATATCCACGAGTCAGTGGTGCGCTATAAAAATAAAAAAAATAATACTCATCGCGCAGGTCTGGCGGTGCTGCGAGGCGCGAGGGATGTGAGGAGGGAGTGAGATGAGGTATCTGGCCAGTGTAACGCTTTAAAATGAGAGAGAAAATTGATGATGAGAGAGTGGGTGAAGGCGGTGCACAGTTTGTCAGATATCCGCAGTCGACGGTATCGCACTGCCCAAAGAGGTAAGATAATCGCATTTATTATGTTCCTCGTGGCTTTGTTATGACTCTATCTTCGACTCAAAGTGATAAACAACTTCGTGAGATCATGACGCCGGTGCGTTAAGTGGAAGAAGGAGTAATAACAGAATTTATTTATGTTTATTTTAATTTATTTATTTATGTCAGTGAAGAAGTTGACAATTCTTGGAAGCAGTTTTTCCGATTTTTTCAATTGGATTTCCTCAGTGTCGGAGTGAAACGAGACATATAAATTGAGGGGAGAAAATGACGAATGATCTTGATAAAAGTATGGATGAGGTCAGATTTTTTTCACTGCTAGAAGCGAAGATTTGAGAGTGCACATGAATGAGTTCAATGATTAATCGGATTTTATCGCTCTTCGGATAGATTTTTTTGCGCTGTTCTGGAGGCATGAGTGATGATAATGTCAAGGGGTGGGTGGCAAGGTGGTGATGTGTGGTCGGTGGTGAAAGGTCATTAAGAAGGACTGGAGTGCATGAGTTTTGGGATGATCACTGCTGGTTTGGGAGGATAAGATTGATTGTAGAGAACGCGCGGTCGGACGAGTCTTTGGTTGTTGTGATTGATAACTTATCAGGTATTGAAGATCCAATTATTTTCTATTGACGATTTATTAATTTTTCGATTTGTAGAGAAGTTATTATTATTGATGAATTATGAATTTTATCAGGTATTGAAGATCCAATTATTTTCTATTGACGATTTATTAATTTTTCGATTTGTAGAGAAGTTATTATTATTGATGAATTATGAATTTTTCGATTTATAGAGAAGCTATTGTATTCATTCTGATAATCGAAAATCTACTTTCAACTTTATATGTCATAAAGCAAATGATGTTAACAATTCCATGTAGAGAATTCCGGCAAAAGTGGAGAGCTGTCAAACGAACAAAACTGAAAAACAAAGTGTTATGCTCTGTGAATGAGGGTTGGGATGGTAGAAATTCTCCGGAAAGATGCAACACTGCTAACAATTTTTGGCGGAAATTTACGGTACGCGTGTTGCAGATTGCTGTCAAGTGACAGTTCCACTGAAAATTCAAAGGATTTAATTGTCGGAAATTCACAATTTCAGAATAAAACCAATGGATACTGTAAATTTTAGTTTAGTTTTTCATAAAAGGCAATAAAAATCACAAAAACTTGGGAAAATGCTGCGTAATTCGGTTTAGAATATTCATGTTTTGGTTGAATATTTAAATAAGTTGGGAAATTCTCATTTTCCGTGCGGCTCAACAATTTGGAATTCCATTGAATTGTCAGTCAATTTTCAAATTTCACAATTTTTCCCACCTACTTTGAATTCAATGTCACTCTTCTGAAAATTGCTACTGAATTTTCCGAGGGGTAATTCACTGGGGAAATCACTGTGGCACTCTGGGATGAAATTACATGAAATCAGTTCTAAAATCACGTGAAATCAGTTGAAATCGAATGAAATCATGTGATTTCACCAAATCGGTGTAATGACAAATTTTATGTTGAAAACTACAGAAAAAAAATGAAAATTTATTATCAACGCAACGCGCATTTTGACGAATAATAGGGGAGGGTGGGGCAAAATGGAACGGTACAAAAAACGAATATAGAGCGAAATTCAGACAACTTACTTTTTCACCTTATCTGAGCTCAAAATGATGATTCGGGGTTAAGTCAGTGACATCAGTCTACTCTGTAGTTATTGCTATCTTGTAATCTAAGGGAGATAGGAGAATTTTGATAAGGACCTTTTTGTAGAGAATTGCAAGGGCTATAAAAAAGGTCATTATAAAAATTTTGCTATCTTCATTGTAAAAAAGATAATTCAAGGTTAAAAAACTGAAGAATAATCTGAAGTCTGTAAATTCAATTATAGAGTAATAGACGATTGTAGATAAATAAATAAGATCTTTGGAATATTATTATTGTTCTATGAATAAATTGAATATTAAAAAAAGGTCCTATAGTTTTTGAAAACCAAAATTCACTAACGTTCCATTTTGCCCCATTCTCCCCTTTTCTTGAAAATTGATAGAAATCTGAAAAGTTAAGGTAAATGAATTTTTGAATTTTCAATTGATTGAAAATTGAAGAATGTATTATATGATTTAGTTTACTAAAGTTTACTAATGTTTTGATTGAAAATTCAGATGAGTTGAGGAATTCTCATCTTTCTGCTCTTCAAAAATTTCGAATTCGAATGAATTTTCGAATGAAAACCCCGAATCATCATTTTTGAGCTCACATTAGGTGAAAAAAAAAAGTTGTCTGAATTTCGCTCTATATTCGTTTTTTGTATCGTTCCATTTTGCCCCACCCTCCCCTACCTTATTTATGATAAATTTGTCGTCATTTGACATTAGTTGAAATCACTTGAAATCATGAAATCGGAGCCAAAACCCTACGAAATCACTTGAAATCAATAATTCCTTGATATGATGTGAAGTCACTTTGAAATCACTTAAAATCAGCAATCACTGTTTCATGATATTCAGTAGTGAACAACCCCTCGGAACTTTCAGTGGAATGGAATTTTTTTCGCAAATAGTAAAGAATATTATGACAAAATGAAAAGCGCGAAAAAAATTCAAGGTCAGCGTGGTGAAATGTGTATACCGTGCAGTAAAATTCCCTCACATCAAGTACTAACCACTTGGTTGTGGAAATTTTCTTGAGCTGTTTGAAAACTTTTGTCGCGTTGTGATACAATGTTCGTCGATGAATTTCGGTTATTTGAAACACCACTGAGACTTATCCAGTGCGGCCCGAAACTTTCCCCAAAAAATAAACAAGATTTAGAAGTTATGA
Source organism: Diachasma alloeum (assembly GCF_001412515.2). Lineage (NCBI taxonomy): Eukaryota > Metazoa > Arthropoda > Insecta > Hymenoptera > Braconidae > Diachasma > Diachasma alloeum. The sequence continues at coordinate 1,073,238 of NW_021680371.1, read as the reverse complement.
ATCACATAGCACCTGCGTATGTGGATGTTTTTCAGCGTTTCGTCATGAAAACGACCATGATCTTCACCCGCGGTCGCTGTGGGAGTCTCATCATCATTACGTGATCTCTTATGCTCAGGGTAATTCTAGTTGGAGCCTAAAAATTGAGGGTTTACCCCCCCCCCCCCCCCCCCCCCCCNCCCCCCCACCGCCATATCCAACCTACACAATAGTTTATTGTGTTACTAGTGCGTAAAGTTGCACATTTTCCCACGCACATCCTATTTGTTGCACGGAGAGAAGTGTTCAGTAAAAATTACGGAATGCAACAATTCGCTAACCGATTACGGAATCGACTCAGAAAATTTAAGTGACGGTATCGTAATTTTTCACTGGAGATTCAGATAAAAATTACGGAACGCTCTGGAAAAATTCCGTGACAGTTCCGTAAAATTTCCTACAACCACATTTCGCTCTGGAATTACGGAAAAGATACGTCATTTCGAGGGGCTGGTCACTCTTCAATCGAGTGACTCCGTGATTTCCAGAATTAGATGATTTCCTGTGATTTCCTGTTGATTTCTGGGATTTCTCGAATGATTTTTGTGATTTCTCAATCAACATTAGAAATCATGATTTCTTTTGATTTCTTGTGATTTCCATGATTTCTAGTAAATTCAAATGATCTCTTGATTTCAAGAAATCACTGGAGAAATCATGATTTCGGGAGCAGAGTGGGGCATCTGTCGATAATGGCAGTTTTCTACATGACGTTACAATACGTAAGGATGTCAAAAACTTCATAGCATCGCATTTCGGCATGGGGTGATTTCGAACGCACCGATACCATAACAAAAATTGTAGAGTTTAAACTGCAAAATCAATTTCAATTTTACACTTATCGATGATTTCTAATGATTTCGGAAAGCACTTGATTTCTTTTTAATTTCTATTGATTTCCAATGATTTCCTGAAATCTTTAGAAATCACTACCGAAAATGGAAATTACTTGATTTCCAGTGCTTTCTGGTGATTTGTTCCTTGATTTCCAGTCGAGTGGCCCAGTGATTTCCTAAGTGACTAGCATCTTATGTAATTTTTATTGAATATTTCTCTCCGTGTGTCATAACTCCCGAGTTCACTTTTCGGAGGTGCCACGAGTGTGAAGCGTTCCTTTTTTTTTCATGGAGTGCGTAAAGTTCAAGGTCGTGAGTGAAGTAATTTACTTTAAGCACGATCTCTGAACTTTACGCACGTCGTGAGGAAAACAAACACTTTACGCCCCCTAAACTGCCACGAAAAGTGAACTTTTGAGGCAGGTGTTGCAGAAATACTATTTTGTTAGTGATGTTACGTTCAGCGAGTGCCGAACGGTGTCATTTTTCGTTTACTAGTAAACGAAAAGTCTTTTCGTTTACAAGTTTCAACTTTCGACACGGGCTGAACGTAGCAGCAGTGACAAAAAAAACTTTTCTAGCTCATATCATTGCAGACTCATATTTTTATGACACCTGCTGAGTTCACTTTTCAAGCAAGTATCACAAAATACTATATTTCGTTACCAGTGCGGAAAAGAGTTTTTTGGCTAGTGGGAGGTTTATGGCACGAGCCGAAGGCGAGTGATATAATTTCACGAGCCGAAAAACACTTTTCCCAGGAGTAGCGAACGATATTTTTCATCACAATGCGTGGAAAAGGGACGTTTTAAAAAAAGAGACAATAGTATATTTCAGTACATGTGGGGCAATTTCGTCTTTAACGTGTGTGGGGTTTACAGCATGAGCCGAAGGCGAGTGATGTAACCACACACGTTAAGGACGAAATTCCCCAACAAGTACTGAACAAAATTTTATGTCACGAAGCCTGAAACCGGCTGAATTAGACACGAGACGCGCAGCGTCGAGTAATGGTCGACTAATGGCCAGTCACAAGCTTCTTGTGACCAATTACGTTAAACAAAAATGATAATAAAAAAATAAGTAAGTTATACATGCGGGTGAAAACGTGGAACTTTGTGTACGAGTAATACAATAGGGGAAGGTGGGGTAAAATGGACACTTGGACTTTTGTAAAATTATTCATAACTCAGAAATAAATTTATTAATTGAGCTCAGTTTGGGCAAGTCACAAAGGGAAAAAGTTGTTCTTTCTATTGAAAAAAAAATATATTAAATTTTATCAACATTTCAACCCCTCATTAACATTTTAAAAAACGTCAAAAGTGTCCGTTTTACCCCAGCCTCCCCTATACTATTTTTTTCAATCATTATTCGAAATCGCTCTAACTCGGTATGAGTATATACTGCGAAATTTGATCAAGACTAACTAGTTAGATCGCACCGACCCGACCGGGTCGTGAACTCGGAACCTTTCGCATGTGAGCCAACGAACTTACCCATTACTCCAGCCCACTTGAGGAGTTAATAACTGAATGAACGATTACCAATTATCCAACTAATTGTCAATCTGGATTTTTGGCGCGAATCAATTTCTAGGTAATTCAGTACTGATTATTCAGTTCTTATGTAAACAAATTCTTTCAGCGCGTGAATGCCCAATTTTCCGTTCTAATTGCACAATTATTATACTACAGGTTCATAATACCCACCTCAGTCCATGAACCAGAAATAGAAAATAACGATCCTCCTGTTAACTCGCCCATTATTTTCCGCATCAAGTGCAGACAAGGAGAAAACATTCTCAACGATAAAGATATATCGATCTGATACTAAAAGAAAAATATGTTAGGGAACAGCGGAGTAAAATAAGGATGAGAAATATAAAAGGTAGTCTCATTATACTCCGTTCTCCCCTAGAACGGAGGGGATAAGCTTGTCCATGCTCATAAAGCATATGATAAGTAGAACATCAACCGGGATATGAGTCTCCGTGTAATGTATCGTATGACTGCCTCAAGGACGTTATCAAGGCAAACAGAAGTGTCTCACTCCGGTATTTAATAATGAACACGTTATCTCAATTGCGTGTTATGTCTCTTTGAAATGTTACAACATTACTTTATGTACAACGCCCATTTTTACTGCGTAGGATGATAAGGAATTGTTTTGAAATTCTTCGTCGCACACGTGAATGAACTCTTCTCAAGAACGCCGAGGTGAAGGTTGATGACGTCGATTGCAGTGGATAGGTCGGGAAATTCTCTATTCCGAATTCCTATTGACTGTCAACTCTTCACTATTAACAGCTAATTTTTTTTTCTTTACCAAAGTTTTTGTTCAATAAAAAAACACTCATTATATACATATATAAGGGAGAGTGGGGTAAAACGAAACAGTCGAAAAATGACTGACGCAATTCACAGGAAAAAAAATTTTTTTGTTTAATTTTTTTCTATCAATTTATTCTATTATTGAGAGTACTGATGAAAATAATAATTTTTTATTCGTCTTATAATTCAGTTGATTAGATTAGGCCGATTACACTTTTCTTATTTCATTAGATTAAAATTCAGCATCAATTTTCCTCTTTCTCCCTTTGGGTCTCCCCAGGAGCATTTTGGACTTTGGATTTTGCTATTTTATTTTGTTTTCAATTAATTCATTAACAAAATCTTGTCCCGTCAAAACTTCTCAATAATTTTCCAGTCCACTGAATTCAAAATTACTATTCTCATCAGTACTCTCAAGAATAAAAAAAAGTTATTAAAAAAAAATATTCATCAAAAACAATTTTTTTTGCTTGAATTGCGTCAAACAGTCATTTTTCGATTGTTTCATTCTGCCTGATGTTTCATTTTGCCCCACTCTCCCGTATACATCTTAAAAACTAGTATCAAACAACTTTTGCGAATTGTAATGGATTTATATAAACTTATGGCCCATTAGTAGCTCTCAAGCATACTCAATATGTGGGGTTTAAAATTGATATAGCATTATTTTGTGTTTGAAGAATGCACTTAAATTTGCTATTAGTATTTGTAATATAAAACAGAAAGTTTTATTTTGTATGCTCAAAAAAATTTTTTTTTTAATTTTACTGAATGTTGTAAAAAAATAAGAGAATGTAATTTAAAATTATATATTGTGAAGCTCTAGTCGAGTCATAACAATCATTGTTTTTCATTGTTTAAATTTGAATACTGAATTAGTTTTATTTTCTTTTATTTAAGGGGAGACTACTATGAGTTTTAAAAGTCGTGGGTTATTGGAGTGAGATTTTTCATACGTTGACGATCAATTATATAGATCTGAAAACGAATTAGTGCAAAAAAAAATTTTTTTTCTTGTTCGTTTGCCCGAAAACGCTTAAAATGCTAAAAACAGTCCAGGGCCTCCAATTTTTGACCTACGAATGATTTTTTTTTATCAACATTTTTGGAAAAATATGTGGAATAACAATTACGAGCTAGTTTTTTTAATTCACCTCTTACATGGCTAAATTTGCTTTTTTTGTATTTTTTTACACAAATAGTGAATTTTTTAATATGAAAAAAAAAGAAATCAGCTGTGTAGGAGTCGGATTCCAAAAAACTAGCTCGTAATTATTGTTCCACACATTTTTCTGAAAATTTTGCAAAAAAAAAATGCACTGTTTTTAGCATTTAAAGCGTTTTTGGGCAAACGAACAATGAAAAAAATTTTGTTTGTACTCATTACTCATTTTCAGATCTATATAATCGATCTTCAGCGTATGAAAAGTCTCACTCCAATAACCCACGACTTTCAAAACTCACAAGAGTCTCCCCTTAATAGAAAAACAAATTGAATCTTTGTATGATATTAATCATTAATGTATTGGTTCAGTGGTTAAATTGAGTTGCATTACGTTGTCTGTTGAAAAGCAAAGAAAAAAATGAAGATTGAAAAAATTTTGGCTAATTCCTAAAAATATAGTAATTTCACAAAAACTAGTTGATATGTTGGAGTTGAAAATATCAGTTCAAATGTCGTAGTTGAAATGTCGTCTGGTGGAAAAAAAAAGTGCCACCTTTGGGAAATTATTGACGTCGGGCAGGTATAAATGTCAGTATCATTACAAATTCCAGAGAACATTTCAGGATCCTTGAAATATTGAAATCTTGAGATCCGGCGTACAAGTTTTTTCGAAGTGATATCACCTCGTCAGGAAAAACAATCTGAGACAAACGGGATGTAGAGTTACGGATCGGAAATTCCTCCGACCCTCCAATGCTTGGATATGTCAGCTCTCCAGGAAACACAAATCCGGCCGCATTCAGTCTGAAAATTTATCATACTATATGTATAGAGCAGCGGGACACCCCCAAAAAGCGGTTCTAAATTGACCGACCGACCACTCGCATTCTAATGCGTAATTCTTTTTTTCGAACAATGAACTATGATCACAGAACGTCAAGTAAACATTTTCGAATCAATTTTAGGCATTGCAACTATTTATTACCAACAATTTAATTGTTCAAATCGCCCTAGGGCCCAAACTATGAAAGATATACGAAAATTTTCGGGTCACGAATCACTTAGAATTTGATGAGGAATAATTTTTGTCTTTTGTCAATTTCACATATCTCCCTTAGATTTCGAAATATGAACAAGGAAAGAGTTGCGTGACCCAACACAGCGCTCTCAAACCTACCGCACGCCGCAAGCAGAGAGCGCTATGTCGGGTCGCGTAACTAGTTTATTGCTCATATCTCGGAATCTGTGAGAGATACGTAAAATTGATAATAGACAAAAATTATTCCTTATTAAGTTCTAGATGATTCATAATTTGAAAATTTTCGTCTATACTTCATAGTTTGTGTGCTAGAGCGATTTGAACAATTTAATTGTTGATAATAAATAATTCCAATGCCTAAAATTAATTAAAAATTGTTTACTTGACGTTCAGTGATCGTATTTTATTGTTTAAAACAATAATTACGCATTAGAACGTGGGTGGTCGGTACATGTCTGAAAATCGAGGGTGTCCCGCAGCTCTAATATGTTTCAACTCTGTTGGACTTGGTTGATGATTCACAGTTAATATTCATCTCTTTAGTACTGTGTACCTGAGTCGTTTGAGTGTACGGGCGCTGTAGCGTCTATCGAGCTCCCGATGCTCGCCTGAGCGTTACGATAACACACGGGCCATCAGATGGGCATGTGTTTAATTATCTTTTTTTATCGCCTATATTAGACCCTCTTTTTATATTTTTTTCTGTTCTATATATCACTCCTCTGATTGATCTGAAAACCCACTGGCATGTCGACGACGCGAGACCAAACTATCAGTCTGGAAGTCCATTTAACAATTTCATTCTTTCCAACGATCACAACTGTGATCTATCTTATCTTGTGCCCTATTTTCCCAATCGTCTTAGAATTTCCTGGATAAATTTCAGGTGCAGTTACCCACACCTTTCTCCAATTTCAGTTTTCCCACTATGTTCCCACATGGAAAAAATATATATACATAAATATATGTCACTTATATCCGCTTATATGTGATACATTTTCCGGCAAAAAATGCAATATCTGAGATATATGTTGGATATATCTGTGTACTTATATGCCATCGGATATATCTAGCATATACCTGATATATAAGGCGAATATATTCAGGATATAATTCCGGCAAAATCACTATATCTCACTTATAAGTTTTGGTTTAGCGGGGATTCCCTCACGATGCGACCACTTAAGGATTAAGAATGAACAATTCGTCAGACATTTTGCCGAATTCATGACCATTCCGACTTTTGTTTTCTGTCTAATATCGGAAATTCAAATCAGTGATGCCACGAAACGAGACGAGACGAGAAACTACATCTTCTCGTCTCGTCTTGTTGTCAGGAAAGCATTCTCTCGTCTCATATGGAAATACGAGAGCAATTTCTTGTCTCGTCTCGTCGAGAATTGGGAGATTCTCTCGTCTCGTCTCGTCTCGGCTGATCTCGTCTTTATAATCCAATTTGCACGGAAAAAAACAGAGGGGCGAGAGGGGGAGGCTCTCTCGACTCTCGTTTCTCTCGTTCTCAACCGGCTTTTCTCGTCTCGTCTCGTTTCTATCATTGTCTCGAATGACTCTCCTTGTCTCGTCTCGTCTCGTCTCGTTTCTCTCGCGTCTCGCGGCATAACTAATTCAAATGGGCGTCAAACACATTGTTTTTGCAGTGAAATAAATCATAAAGATGTGTGTTTTGTATGTGTGAGAGAGAGAGAGAGAGAGAGAGAAAGAGAAGAAGAAAAAACTCATTACTGACTTGTTGTATTTTCAAGAATTTTTGATATAGTTGACAGTTTTTTTATCATGTCTCCTTTCCTCAGGTATAATTTTGTTCTCTGGTTCAAGGGGCCTACCATTGTTCGTGATGGAAGGAAAAAAGGAGAGAAGAGGATCAAACACATTGTGATACAAAAACACCACTTTTAAGGAAAGAAGTAATTATAACATTGCGGAGATATGGCGAACCGTCCGAAAATCGAAGTCGTCAGGGTGTCGTCAGTGGAGAGGAGGAATTTTCGACCGCTTGATGGTATTCAACTGCGGGCGACATACAGTCATGTGAGAATTGGTACATACTGCCCAGAGCCTGAGATGGATCTCATACCGTGTGAGAATAAACCACCCAGTCAAGGACGGAAATATAAAAAGGAAGTGGAATCAGATTTTTTAATATTTAGGGGGGGGGGCGGTGTTTTGGCCGCTCAGCTGGTAATACCGCTCATCCACACGCACGAAAAAATTGAATAGAAAAACCTATCTAATTCGCTAGAAAATTCTATTGAATTTCTATTAAACTTTCTATTAGTTTTTGGCTGATTCTATTGCCATGTTCAATAGAAAACATTGAATAGAAAAAGTCAACAGAATTCGATTTTTCTATATATAACTTATTCTTTTCATATATTTTCTATAGAATTTGCTCGACTCGAATTTTCCAAGTTTTTTTCATTCTATTCTTATTTTCTTCTCATCAAGAAAATCAAACGAAAAAAATTTGAGCCGAGGAAATTTTATAGAAAATATCTTCATAGATTAAGTTATACAGAAAAATTGAATTCTATTGACTTTTTCTACTGAATATTTTCTATTGAACATTTCAATAGAATCGGCCAAAAACTAATAGAACAGTTCAACAGAAATTTAATAGAATTTTCTAACGAATTCGATAGGTTTTTCTATTAAATTTTTTCGTCTGTGCATTTCTCCCCACAACCACAAACATTTTTTAGACTTTTTCTCTTTCAATATTGAAGATCTAATGTTGGAATGTATTCACCACAAAAATTTGATACCTTTGCATCTACTTTCATTGAAACATTCATTCTTTGAAGTTTTTAGGCCCTTACAGGGTAAAATTCTTAAACGAGTGTGTAATATTTTTTACTACACTGCAAAAATTTTCCCCTGAAATTTTCGGTAAGGGTCTTGGAAATTTCCAACAAATAACATTCTCACTAAAATTTCAAGGAATTTTGTCACTGCCAATTATAATTTTGTGGAAAAGTCCGTGGAAACTGTAACTTTCAGTTTAATTATTCCGGGAAAATTAATAGAAGAACAGGAAAACTGAGAGAAACCTCTCCCTACATTCCAGTGCTCTCTGAATTTTCGGGGAATTCCTTAAAAAGTCCGGGAATTTTAAAAATTTTGAAGGAATTTTTTGAAAATTCAATGGAATTTAGCAGTGAATATTTATTATTACTTGCAAATTCATGTAAATTGTGAAATTTTCATCTTTAGGCTAAAAAATTGGAACTTTACTCCAATTTCCTAAAAAAATTAAAGTTTCATAGATTTTTTCTTCCTAAATCGAATTGAAGGTTTTTTTTTCTGAAAATCCGGCTGAATTTTTTTAACTGAGTAGGGGGAGAAGGATTTTATTTTTTATGTCGAAATCCGATTTCATTCATTCAATCTAGTTATTTTACATCAAAGAATTTTTCTGTGAAACAACTGGCAACTGCAAGGAAAATATAGGGGAGGACGAGGTGAAATGGACACTTACTACTTTTCTCTCAATGTCCATAACTTATAGATAAGTTGAGGACGAGATAAAATTGATCAATTCAGTTCAGTCTAGGCTCTCCAAAAAAGAAGAAAATTGTACTTTCCGGAGAAAAAAATCTCATTTCGTTAGTAATTCAATATGTTAATAATAATCAAGTAATTTAATAAGTTAAGGTATCAAGACTAAAAAAAGTCTTAAGTGTCCTTTTTCCCCCACTCCCCCCTGCAAAACACTGCGGTATTATCCGCATTCAGGTAATACCCCTCACTCGATTTCCACTTTAATATTTCGAGAATAGCAAAATAAATAGCAGAAGAAGATTGCCAATTGCCTTTTCTAGTCAGAGGTGGTGATGTGGATGTAAGAAACGTCATTATTCCTCCGTTGAACGGTACATGCGCCGCCACCCCTTGTGCTAAGTGAGTTCAATTAGCGAGCGACGGTGCAAAAAACGGAAGTTCTAAAATGAACTTAAAATTTTCGAGAAATACCTATTTTCAAAATAAAGATGTCTGAAAAAATACATCACATGATCTTTTCTACACTGTTCAAAATTTTCGTGTGAATTTTCGGTACCAAATTTTTATCGTGTTCAAGTTCTACTGATATTTCAGGAAATTTTGTCATTGAAAAATCAAATATTCCATTGATTTTCTGTTCAAATGATCTGGAAATCAATAAAATACTTGATTTTTTAGTTCAATTATTTTCGGTGACAATTCAGAAAAATCCGGAAAATTCAGGGAAAAATTGAAAATGCATGTCATTTCGTTTCTGAATATTCAGCTTGCACAGAAAATTCAATTAAATTGCGAAATTTCCATTACACTCCCACTGAAAACTCATCAATTTTCGTGAATTCTGCTTACAACTTGAAATTGATTTAAAATTTCATAACCGTTTTTCCTAAAATCCGATTCAATGTCACTCTCGCGAGATTTAATAACAAGATCAAAGGCGCGCTCCGCGCGCCTGGCAATTTGATAGATTTTGCATGATTCATCACGTTATTATTGTAAGTTCATTGAAATTATCATGGTCTTTCACGTATACGAATTTCCGTAGTATTACTATAAGTTGAAATTCGTGGAAAGCGATGCAAACTTCTATTGAAAATCCATAATTTTGTTTTCATTGCAAAGGGATGGAAATTTCTATCGAGAATCGATAGGAGATACGACACAACTTATGAAAACTTGCGTTAGAAAGCGATGGATTTTCGATAGAAATCTATGCAAACTTCTATTAAAAGTTCTTGAAAAATTCGGCGCAATCCATGAAAACTTCAATTAATAATCAATATATCAGTAACGAAGTGGTAAAGCGGTTTAGTCGACTCATCTCCACATTGAGTTTTTAAGGAATATTTTGGAATCTAAGGGAGATAGCGAAATTTTCGTAATCACATTTGTTGTAGCTCTCAGTCGGCTCTACAGAAAAGGTTATAACAAAAATTTTGCTATCTCCCTTGAATTCCGAGATATTCATTGAAAACTGGTCAATAGTCAAAATTGACTTATACCGTTTTACCACTTCGCTACTGATATCCTCTGTTGGAAATTACCAACACCAACATTATCAGTATCATCAACATCACTAACATCATCAGCACCATTAATAACATCAATATTATTAACAAAATCAGCATCATCATCATCATGCATGCGAGTTCTCTTTCAGACATGTAGGAATAAACGTGTGCCTTTTTATATATCTTCCATGAAATTTCAAAAAATTTCCAACAGTATAAAAAAAAATTGCGGGTTATCGTGACGATAGTAAATATAATTAATTTCTCTCAACATATTTTTTCACTAGTTTTTAAAACCGTCTTAGCTTTACAAGTTTTAAAATTGTCACCAACTTTTTTTCGTTTCGAGATGTATTCATAGAATAATTAAAAGACACATTTAATGGACCCATAAATTATGAAAACTCCAGAAAATTGAGAACAATTTCACGAAAGATTTTCTTTTGAGTGGTAGAGGAATCATTGATATCTCGGTTTTTAGAAATTTGGGACCAGTTTCAAGACTGCTGAGGCGTCGTCATCAGGGGACGTACCTCGCAACTAAATCCTGTGATAACATTTATAACGTCAATAGAAATAGTACGTCTTTGGATTGGCGTTTGGGCCAGAGTCCAACAGATGCAGGTAATTCCCTTATATTTAAGAATTTAGGGTATTTTTCGAAACCATTTGTGATAAAACTGAATATTCAAATCACGTTTCAGCTCTCAACGCTCGTCAAAGCAGTAGTTTAGACTGGCGAATAGGCCGCAGAATAAACTCAGAGTGGCAAGACATCAGCTGTAGTGCTGAACAACTACATTCCAGAAATTTAAACTTCAACGTCATTGGATTGAGAACCCCCCCCACTGCTAAGTAAATTTACGTCCAATGTGACGGTTTTCTTAACTAAGGAATCAATTAAAACATTAGTGATTAAAAACTCCTACTCATCAGCCATTAACGGTCATCAACAACAATTTTAATCAAACGAAAAAAGAAGAGAATAGAGAGAAACCAAATTCTTTCTACCTTGTCAACGTTTTGAACCGAGGGACTACTCACTCCGTAATTGTGTTGTGACACCAGGATTTCGAAATTAAGTCAATTTCGGGTGATTTCAGAAAAAATGATTTCGGTGATTTTGAGCGGCAAGAGAGATGATTTCATGATTTCAAATAATTTGATCAATTCGAAATCAGTGATTTCAGAAAAAATGAAGACATTGAAGTCAGGATTAATAAAGTTGATAAATAACAGAGGTGGGGCAAAACGGGGCGTGTCAAATTATGAAAGTCAAAACTGGCAATAATAATTGGCAAATAATAATGAATTCGTTTGATTCCACTCCGCCAATCTTGAGCTAATGATGATGAAAATCGGTCCATATTTCCCCACTTATAATTCACAAATAACAAAAAATTTCAGAACTTTATATTAAAAAACAAAAGTTACATACATGATTTCACACATAGATTGTTATATCATCAAGGCCCGGGTGTACTATCTTTCGAATGTTATCTGGATTTTTTTTATCTTTCGTAATCCAAAATTGTCAATTGAGTGGTACATCATGTAGAAGTTCCCAAAGATTATGATAGAATGATTTAAAAAAATAGAAAAAAATCTGAACTTTTTCAAAGAACGTTTTTAATTGAGATTCAGAATGAGTTGAAAAAAGTGGAAATTACAAATATCTGATTCGCTGTGGCAAATTATCTATCAGCTAACATTTTCCATGGTGGATACTAAAACACTAACTTCTCATGGGAAGTGACAGCGAGGTATCTCAATTTTCAAAACAGTGGTATGTAGTCATCTGTCATTTTTATGTGATAAAAGTGTGGTTAAAAACTTCTCCAAAATATTACAACTTTTTTCAAGGGGCCTTTTCCGTAATAAATGTCTCTGTGCAGTATGGGAAAAGATTTACGAAATCAGTCTTCCCCCTGCATGATATTGGGTGACAGGCCGCCATTTGTCACCGTAAATCAGATACATTTTTCAATTTCTTGTTATTCAACTTATTCTGAATATAAATTAAAATGCTCTTTAAAAAAATTAAGAATTTTTTCTACTTTTTTAAAATTATTCATTCATAATTTTTCAAAACTTCTGGATGATGCAGGACTTAATTGACAATTTCAGATGACGAAAGATGAAAAAAACATCGAGTTAATGTTCGAAAGATAGTACACCCGGGCCTTAACTCATTTATTAAGAAATATTTTTTAACTTCTCCGCTCTCATAATTAGTGACTGTCATTATCTAGAACGAATTTTCCTGCAGATCAAAAATAGTTTCACTGCTCCGAAGACTTTCCCCCCGTCTTCCGAGGCCAAACAGCAAGAATTCCCTGCCCTCATCGTCTACCGTATGCCCGTGGATTCGTGTGGAGTACTCAACCGAGTCCGTAGACGATTGGCATCGTGGGGTATCCCAGGAAACCGATGTGAGCTTTCAACATGAGTTACAATTGAATGAACTCAGAAAAAGGATCGCCAGTGCCTCACCCTCCTCCTCCCAATCTCAGGTAAAATGTTCAATTTATTGTAACATTAACCCTGTGATCTGCACTGCAATCAACCGTGACGAGGATATACATTATCAGAGACAATCGATCGTTGAAAATTAAAATGAAAAGAAAAAAATTATAAGTACCCAGGACTATAGTATTTGTAAGATAGTATCAACAATTGTGACGTTAAAGTTCGTTGCCCGAATCGATCTTTCAGGGGCTTGTTACTGAAGTTCTGAGCAATGGACGGTTGGACATTAATGAAAATACTGAGACTAATGTCGTCAAGGTGGAGAATGGATCCAGTGACCTGCCAACGTAAGTGTCAATTTTTTTCCAGGCTTCTGCTACATATTGTCTACTACTGTCAGTACGTATGAAAGAATTCAATAGAAAAACTTAACGAATTCGCTAGACAATTCTATTGGAATTCTCTAGAAATTCTATTGGGATTCTATTAAAATTCTAGGGAATTCTGGCTAAACTTCTATTTGTTTTTGCGCTGATCCTGTGAGATATTTGATACACTGAGAAAAAAAATTTCTAAGAAATAGAAATTCTATGATTGATCCAAATCGTTCATCGGTAGAATAGTCGCAAAAGAAAATGCTATTGTAAGACACAAATATCGATTTGAACTAAACCAAAATTGGATTGTATGAAATCGATTTTGTTATAGTATAGTATATTTTGTTTATTCTATCGAATTTAGAAAATACTTGTTTTTGCGACAAAATCGATTTCATACAATTCAATTTTGGTTTAGTTCAAACGCTTCGGATTTGGCGCAAATAATTTTTTTTTCACAATTGCAATGGAAAAATAATCAGTTCAAATGATGAAGAATTGCGTTTGTCGTAAACAAGAAACTGCGCTTCGCGAAAGTCTCGCATCAATGAGTATCCAACAATATGTTCCTCATAGGCCAAATGAATATTTTATTGCATCTATGAATTCTGCTTTCAATCGAACAGATATTCTTTTGCGGGATATCGTGATGCTGATAAATTGGATAATTACATGCTTTATTCGAAGAAGATAATACCGACATTGATTTGCATGTACTGAAAAGTAGATAGTAACAAAAAAAAAGTTTAAATAACTGATCTCATTCTTTTTCAATCGAAAACATTAAAATTAAATTGATATTTGTGTCTTACAATAGCATTTTTTTTGCGACTATTCAATCGATGAACGATTTGGATCAATCATAGAATTTCTATTGATTAGAAATTTTTTTTCTCAGTGTAAGAAAAAGTCCATAGATTTCGATTTTTCTACATTAATATTCTTTGGGAATTTTTTCTGTAAGAATACTTGGGTATGAATTTTCGGTCGAGGAATTTCTGCAGGAAATATCTCAATATAAAAAGATCAAATTCTGTTGATTGTTTTCTATGAAATAGTTCCCATTGAAAAAAAAAATACAAAGAGGCCGCGGAATTTGTCAATAGGATCAGCGATTGACAAATAGAATGTCCAATAGAAATCCAATTGAATTTTCTAGGGAATGCGCTAGCTCTTTCTATGAAATTTTCATGCGTCTAATTTCCCTCTATATTTCCAATTGCCTATTCCATCGTAACGATGCTTCAGAAATTTAATTTTTATCCATGAATTTGCATGAGTTCACATTTCTCAATGTTCCATCGGCTTTGTCTGAGAATTAAGAACATGGTCATGTTTTGTAAATATACCCGTTTAGTTTAACAATAGAGAATCACTGGCGAGAATGACATGCCACATTTAGTCTAGGGGAGGAGCAAAATGGGTATCGGAGTTTTTGGTTGAAAATAGCTATTGATTAGAAACACGGATGAATTCACCAATATAATTTCTAAAAAATATATTACATGCGCAGAGTGAAACATACTTCGAATTTCTGGGCTGAAATTTCCAGTATACTTCTGGGAAATTTTTACCAAGTGAAAGTTCCACTGAAGTTTCGTCATTAAAGTCTCCCAATTTGATGGGAAAAATTAATGAAAACTAAATTCCAATTCAGTTATTCCATGAAATTACATAATAATAATCCGATAAAATTTTTAGTCTCCAATTCTCAATTTATGTCATTTATTCTATTCATTCTATCAAAAGTCAAGGATAGAATTCGAATTTATGGGTATTCTTTCATTATTCGAAAAGATATATCAATATTACACCTTTCCGGAGACTTTTATTTCTTGCCGCCTACGTTTTTTTACATTACTTTCATTTCTTCTCATAAAAATTAGATCATACAATTCTAAAATACTCATATCCCGCTCATATTCCAAAAAAATAGTGATTCCAAGTTTCCACCGTCACAAATGAAGAAAAACAAATTTTCTCCATTTTCTAGTCGATCATCCCTTTTTAAAAATTTCCACGAATAGATGGAGGGATTATTCTAGTACCGAATGAGATTTCGAATGACTTTTGTTTTGTGTATTTGTTTTGATCACAAAAAAAACACTTCTGATTGATCTTTAATATAATTCCTCTTCACTCAATGGGGTAACTTGTGAATTAAGGGGAAAAATATGTATAATAAGAATAAGAATGGATAAAATTAAATTAATCTCATTGTGAAGACGGAAATGAAAATAAAATAGCATAAATTAATCTAGCGACGGGCGCGAAGCGCTACTTTAATAGAAATCTATACCATCTCAAAACAAACTATATATATTTATGTAGATATTCATATACGTCATTCTTACATCGTAATAATCTCTAGAAACAACAAGAACAATGGATAAATTTCTAGAAAGTGTTTTCCAAACAAAAAAATATAATTCATTCAGTCCAAACTTTTCACCTCTTTCCTGAAGACACGGAAGTGAGTCTCTTACTCCAGATAACTGCACATGAGATTATAGAAGTATCCCTCGCAATAATGGTTAACGTACTTGTGTACCCTGCTGGTGTCCATGGTCCTATAAACCAAACAAAGATGATTGTCCTCAGGAGGTACATGAATAAAAGCTCCATCCGGCTCCTTAGGATCGACGTAATCAATAGTCACGTCCTCAGGTACTCGACTGGTATTAAACTGCATGATAACATCAAGAGTTCCAGGCCCAGCGTCAGATTCGTCAGTCTCGTCACCACTGCCCTCATCGTTCCCTGAGGAATCGGATGGAGATCTGATCTTCCTGACGTCAGATCCCTGAGAGTCATGAGAATCAAGAGGAAATGTTCCTCTTTCTTCTTCCCCAGCAACATCACTAGTTGTCGAGCTGTTGGGTTCATTTTTCCTTATTCTTCTCTTCTTCCTCCTCATGAATTTTTCTTTCTCCTCTTCAGGATTTTCACAGCTGCTGGAGGAGCCCTTCCTTTCTCTGCCCCCATTTTCCAATTTGTTCATGCCGTTCTCATGCTCTTCCACTTCTGCAAATTCTTCCTCACTCTTTGAACAATAATTCGGGTTCGACAGATCATCATCTTCTGCTTTTTCACAGCTTACAAGGTTTTCTTCATCTTCTTTATCATAGAGTAAAGTATAACACCCTTTAGTCCACCTCTGCAACTGGATCACCATCTTCGGTCTCATGTCCTTCCCATCGGGCACGAGATCCAGTTCTGTGTACTCCTTCAACAGCTTGAACATCTCAATCGATTTAAACATCTCGTAGAATTGTTTCAAGGTACTGGGAAGACTCTCCTCATCAGCTACTTCATAGTTCCTCGAGTCTGGAGGCCCCATCCTGATCCATTTGATCTCCTCACTCATTATCTCAGCAGAAATTTTGTTGTAGACTTCTTCCCGCAGAAAATGAGTGAGATAAGTGTAGGATTTCTTTTCCACTTCCCTTTGGATTCCCTTTTTGATGCCCTCGCAGAGGTAAGACTCCACCACCCAGAAACTGAGGTCTTCTGCAATTGCTGAAGGCTCGTGGAACTCTGATGCTTCGATTTCTGGTCTTGGGGGACGAGTGCTGGGGCTGATGGGGCCGTGGAACCAACCGTTTATCGTCAGTCTGCGTTTGTCAGGGGACGTTACTTCTGCCACTTGATGGTAAGTGTTGTCAGACACCTCGAAGAACACTAGGGAGTTGTACTCGGGGACTAAAGAGCGAACAATCTTCCTTGGGAGGCCGGAAGAGTCTGTGTCGAAGAGATCGAGGGATCCTCCATCCTCTGGGGTCCAGTTCTTCGAGAGGTAGAGAATGAAAGCTATTCGCCTGTCCCCCAGGTGATCGTCGTGACAAAGAAGATAGTCAGTGTCAGAGTAGGCCGTTGAAGACATCGAAATCTTCGTGTTTAGCTCGATCCCTGTGTTTGTTTGCATCCAATTTCGTAATTCGTTCTGGAACAACTGGTGGAGTTGTACTATTTTTTCGGTGTCCACGTTCGCGAGGTCCGACGTTTGCTCGAAACTGTAGAGGTCCGTCTCCGGTCTTCTGGTCTCAATGTCCGAGAGCTCGGTGATCAATTTCTCCAGGAAGTTTTCGCTATTCAAGAAGTTTGAGATCTTGCAGACGCGGAAGGGGGTGGCGATCACCTCGAGACTGGGGCTGTTTAGGGGGGTGGACGCCTGCCAGTGGGTCCTGAAGAGGGACTGGAAGTCTTCCGTGGTGAGGGACTCGGAGAGGATTGAGGACTTGAGTTTTTTTCTTTTGGGTTCATCTTCAGTCATGATTGAATCTATAGAGAGAAAAAGAAATTGCTGGTTCCAAGAAAAAAAATTATTCCAGAAACAATACTTTCTTACATAAGTTTTAATACTAAAATTTGAGAAAAAGTTTTAAAATTTTTTTTAGGCCTGTTGAATGATAAAAAAGCCATGTAAGAATGCCCAGAACGTTAATTTCTGAATTTTGTGTTTTTTTTTATTGAAGCATTCAAACCTAAAGATTTACTCTGCTATTGAGAAAATATATACAAAATTATAAATCCGTTAGGATCAGTTGGCATTGCGTGTCACTGTCCAGAACTGAATATTGAGGTTTAAATTGGAATTGAAAGAAAAGCATCGATCTTCACAGCTGAAAGCCTAGCACTTTATGAGGCTGTGAAAATCGCAGTTGCAGCTCCACATCATAACTTTCTCATTGTCTCTGATTCCCTTAGTGCACTTCGTTATTTATCTTCGCCCATATTCAATATAAAAGCGAGTAATTACATTTTACATGCCAAGGAACTCTTGCTGAACAAAAGCAATCAAATCAAATTTCAATGGATACCGTCGCACAGGGGTATTGAAGAAAATGAGGAATTTTGTGTTTTAAAAAAAATTTCACGTTTCAGCACAGATCATTTTTTTTTGGGTTTTCAGTGAGTATTTCCGACGGAAATTTTCCGTTCTTTCGATTGAGCATGGCGCCAATTAGCTCATATTATTGAAAGTGCTTTAAAATCGCCATAAAAGTAGATAATTGTGCGTACTACCCCCTTCCCCCACCTCGTTTGGATATTTTTTAATTTTTTTATCCAAAGTGACTATTTTTGAGAAACGTATCAAAAAATTAGATTGGAACTCGGATTCATTTTATCCAAATTTTTTTTTTTCAGATTTCGTTTTTCGCAATTTCTCATTTCACAATTCATTATCTATCGATAATTATGGACCATAAGTAATGAATTTTTGAATAAAAAAATAAAAAAATGAGAATTTGGGAAAAAATTTTTAAAACAAAATTTGAAAAAAATTATTTTTGGATAGAATGGATGCGACTTCCAGTGTAAAGTTTCGTAAAAATAGTCACTTTGAGTGAGGAAACAAAAAAATCTTGAATCGAGGTGGGGAAAGGGCGTACCACGCACAATTTTCCAGTTTTTTTGTGATTTGAAGCATTTTTGACTATGTGAGCTAATTGGCACCATGCTCAATCGAACGAACGGAAAATTTCCGTCGTCATATTGAAAACCCAAAAAACAGTTGACCTCTGCGGAGGCGCAAAATTTTGTCAAAAACCCACAAAATTCAAAAATAAACCTTCTGGGCGTAATAAAATTTGAAAAAAAATGGAAAGAAATTTTTGAAGCCTTTTGAATGATAAGAAAGCCATATATAAGAAGCTTCAACAAAATTAAATTTTCGAAGGTACAAAACCATACCAATAATTGCCGAAAACACCCATGAATTGAATTTGTTTGTGTTAACATTTACGTGGATCATTTTGACATATAATCGATAAATTAATTCGTACCTTTTCAAATTTCACGGTCTACTTCACTAATAAAGATCGCAGCTGAAAATAATAGTTCAGCACTTGTTTTTATGGAAGATGCGAGCCCCACGTGGTGCTCCAACGGCATGCGCTGTTGAAATCAATCTCGATCACCTCTCGAATCTGTAATTAATAATTTACATTTGCATAACCAATTCCAAACGCCTTATTTCAATTAAAAAATGTACCTTCTAGCGACAGAGCAGTTGTCAAAAAATTTGCGACTTTGTCATTTTTTTTTACCGTCTGTCACGCCGGACACCGTTCTATCCTGCACTGCGGTAAATCCTCACTGAAAACATTGAGTTTCACGAGTTTGTCGCAAGCAGGACTGTAGTTCGGCTTTGAGGGGCCCCTCGCCTAGTCAGTATTGAAAAAATTACCACGTGGGTGAAATTTTTTTCAATTTTTTCAACAATTCTCTGCGAAAATACTTCACATGAGAAAACAAATTAAATAAATAATAAATAGTCCCACAAAACAATCATTACATTTAGTAATTATTCTTTAAAATTAAATCTACAACGCGACTGACAGGTGAATATTGATCCCCCAAAGGCCGTGAGATGCCGCTTCCGTCGTTTTGTAATCTCGCGGTGGTCAGTTTTATCAAGATGGCCGACTTGTTTCCCACGTTTGACGGATTTCAGTGACGGATAACCGTGTGAGTGGTTGGAAAATAATAACGTCGTGGTCACACCCTCGACATTGAACCTCCCAAATCATAACAAATAGTCGTTGAAACAATCATCAAAAATTCACCCACAATTCGAATAGTTCTGTACTGTCACTGTCAGGTGTGTCAACTCGTCAAGTGTTCCGAGAGCGTAAAAAAGCGGCAAATAAATCGCGTAACGTGGAAGAACCTGAAATGTAAGTAGAATATTCTCCCAAAAGTATGTTGACAAATTCATTTTCAACGAAATCTATCGACCTTTTGGTGAAGAGGATTCGGTTCTTTGCGGGGTTAAATGGGGGGGAAATACTTGAGGGGAATGGGAAAAGAATTGGGATTGCCACCACTACTCTTTTATCCCCACTCGGTTCCTTAAAAAACACCGTTGGTTCATTCCTCGTTTTGTTACGGTGTATGCCAGGGATTTCGCCTCCTGGACAATACTCCTCTGCTTGCTAAATAGTACACGAAATACCTCGGTTCGGTGCACTTGAGCATTTAGTAACAATTTCAGTGTGAAAAAGTGGAGAAAAGGATGATTCATTTTTAAGATTTTATGGTGAACTGTTTCAGCGTTTAAACGTTGAACTTTACACGTTCTGTGAGTGTTATCGATTCCCAATCAATGTATTTGTCTCTATTATCGCCGGATATTTTGAACAAGTTTGAGTAAATTTGCTTATTAATTTTTTTGAGTTGAATTTTTTCCAAACTAAAAAAAGGCTCCATTTGTAAGTGTCGTAATAGACAGTCGTACGAAACGAATTCGTGAGTTTGGGAGTTACAGTTTCATAAATCCTCCGAGGACGAGTGTTTTATTCTAATTGTGTCACTTACCTGCGAATTCACTCCTACACTCAATCCCGCACGTCACCTGTTATTACCAGCGCATGATACGTACAGCTGGTGAGTTGAATCTGCTCGTGACTCTCATAACTTAGAATTTGTCTGTGAACCTGAAACTAGCAGAATATTCGTCAGCGGAAAATTCAATTTAGGGGATATTTAAGTGTAGGAGAGTCTAATAATCATATGAACAAATGTTTTTCAAGTGCGAAAGATTTTGTGCATTGAGGGCGAGTGGGGTAAAATGGACACTTTAGACTTTTGTTTTAATTACTCATAACTCAGAAATAAATTTATCAATTGAGCTCAGTTTAGGCTCATTACAAAGGAAAAGAATTGTTCTTTGCAATGAAAAAAAAATTATGACATTTTATCAACATTTCAAGCCGTCATTAAGATTTTTTAAAAAGTCAAAAGTGTCCATTTTACCCCAACCTCCCCTACTTAAGGATGTACTACACCCTTTTGGCCAAAATCCACGTTTTTTTCATTTTTCTGACAAATTATTGATCGGATTGACGCGAAATAATATACCGTTTTTGCATTTTATCATTATTGACTGACTCACGAAGTTTCATGGTAGATAGTGCAATCATTTTCCTACGTTTTTTCTAAAGTTTTGTGAATTTCCGAAAAGTTTTAGAAAAAAAGTAGGAAAATGATTGCACGGTAATGAAATTTCGTGAGTCGTTAAGTAATGATAAAACGCAAAAAACTGTATATTTTTTCACGTCAATTCGATCAACAATTTAGAAGAAAAGTTCAAAAAACGTGAATTTTGGCGAAAAGGTTGTAGGGGAGGTTGGGGTAAAATGGACACTTGACTTTTTTTAAAATGTTAATGACGGGTTGAAATGTTGATAAAATTCAAGAATTTTTTTTTCATTGCAAAGAACAATTCTTTCCCTTTGTGATAAGCCTAAACTGAGCTCAAGTGATAAATTTGTTTCTCAGTTATGAGTAATTAAAACAAAAGTCTAAAGCGTCCATTTTACCCCACTCTCCCCGAATACATCCTTAAAAACATTTGTACACCCGTAGATTCGCCTAAGACAAATCTGCTGTCGAATCTTTCGCTAGTTTCAGCTTCATAATTTGTCTATTTCGTCGTTTATTCTGATTGTTGTATCGTATGGAATGTTAATGATGTGTTTCGAGAAAGGATTGGGGATTGATTGTTAGAGGGTTTCAGGAGAATTCGTATTGATGAGATGGTGGAGGGATTGAGGGGTGGCCTTGCTGGTTTTTTGCAGCGCTAGAATTCGTTATACTGTTCGAAGAAAACGAAATTTCATGGACAGTTGACTACTATTTTTCAGGACAGTGACACTGAATGCGATTTAGGGGGAAAAAATCATGAAATTTTAGGTTTCACGGAAAATTCTGTAAAATTCAGTGAAAGACGAGAATTTCTTAATTTATTTGACTTTCCTGAATTTTTTCCCCCTAAATCGCATTCAGTGTCAGTCCTCAAAATTCAAGAATATATTTACCGGAATTTTCTGGTTTTCAATTTATTTTCAGGGAAAAATGGAACTGAAATTTACAGTTCCCTTTGATTTTTCCACGAAATTCACAATTTTTAATGATAAAATTGACAGGGTGCATTCACACGCTCCACGGTAAAATTTACGCGAAATTACGAGAAATTTTCGCGTGGATTTACGGTCACATATCCGCATTTCTGGTGGCAAAAGATCTCGAACCTCTCAAGATTACACACCAGTTCATTAAAAAATGTAAAATCAGAATTTAAGATAACTAAGTATTAGCGTCCACAGCGAAAGACCTGAAACAAATTTGTACCAAATATGTTACCGCAGCAACTACTATTTTCCTTTATAACTTTCGTACATCTTAATGAATTAAATAACCCACTGTAGGTTAATACAATAAATAAATAAAAAATCCTTATCAAAATCACCTTCAATCGAATTTGAGCTCCCCTAGAAGAATTGCATTCCAGAAATATCAGGAAGGCGTTTTATCCCTCGTATTTTTCCATTTTCAGGTCCACTTGACTCCAAATTTCACTGTTTCAACATATTTACTAAATAGAAGTATTTTTGTCTTTAAATGGTCAACTCAGTAATCGGCAGCGACTCGATTAGGTAGTTTACATAAATGTGTCTGTTTCGGAGGAGGAACTACAGTTCGATACATCTCTTACGTTAATCTAGACTGATATTCGTATTCAACGAATTAATATTTTGAGAAAATTATTTACTAGCCTGTCTGCGCATCACTTATCAATTGATTCGATGTGTCTAGTTTATTGTCTAGATTTAATTTGAGAAGTAGAAGTTGAAATTACACGATCTCCCAGATATCCAGGGTAAAAGTTACCGTGGAGCTCGTGAATAGGCACTGTCGATAAAATTCCGTGAAATTTCAGTGGTAATTAAATTCGATAAAAATTTCCATAAAGTGTACCGGAAATTTCAGACAACAATTTTTAACGGGGTAGACATAGCATTAGCGAATTTTTATCGGCATTTGTAGTGACGATTTTGATAAATGGAACAAATATAACGGGGTTTTATCAAAGAGACAACAAGTTACGGGTGTATCGACTGGCTGAATCGTGTCGACCTTGAACGGTACTTTCTTTACGCCCTGCTGAGACATCTAGACGTGATTTGTTGAGAGATGAATTGTTTAATTCGCCTGACAAAGCGAATTCGTGGAGTTTGTTTTATGAGATTTTTAGTGCGTTTCTCATTGAATTTGCGCTTTTATTTTTACGTAAATGTTGCAGCACTAGGGCAGTTACAGGATGCTGTTTATGTAGAAGATATTTTAACAATTGAGTCGATTATTAATTGATTACGTTATAGATGCACATGTGAAAAAATTAACTAGAAAACTTTAGCGAATTCGCTAGAAAATTCTATTGAAATTCTCTAGAAATTCTATGAGGATTCTATTAAAATTCTCGGGAATTCTCGTTAAAATTCTAATTGTTTTTTGCGCAGATTGTATTAGATATTTGATAAGAAAAAGTCAATGAATTTCGATATTTCTGTTTGAATTTTTCTCTTGAGATTTTTTCAATTAAAATTATTGGGGACGGATTTTCCAAGTTTTCTCCACTGTATTTTGTTTTCTTTTGCATTATAGGATCCGAGTAAAAAAAACTTGGAAAATTCATGCCCAAGTATTCTTAACGAAAAAATTCCAAGAGAATATTTCTATAGAAAAACTGAAATCTTAACTTTTTCCTCCTATCAAATATCTCATAGAATCAGCGGAAAAAACAAATAGAATTTTAACGAGGATTCTCTAGAATGTGAATAGAATCCCAATAGTATTTCTAGAGAATTTCAATAGAATTTTCTAGCGAAATCGCTAAGTTTTTCTATGGAATTTTTTCTTCAGAATTTTTCTGATTTCCATAATTTTTTCATGGAATAATTCAATTTACGCCCTCCGTTAATTTTCATTGACGAAATTTCGTGAAATCGACAATATGAATATTTCATGACGAAAATGGGAGAAAATTGTGTTTTATTTATTCAATACAAGAAATACGTCCGGCAATTTCGTTCTGACATAAAAATGAACTCGGTAGTTATCTAGAAAATTTCCTATTGGAAACAGATACATTAAAGCCCATTTTGTTCTCATTGTTTCTCAGATTCAAATGGAAAACGTTTCCAAGTGAAAAAGAAATTGTCAATTATCTGGAGAGCTGATAATGTAAAACAGATTGTCTGAAACGAGCGGAAACGGAAATTTCCCCGGCTTCAATTCTGAAGCATTCCTCTGAGGACGCCTTCGAAATGAAACCCAACTTTCTCAAATCAAAGATTAATCTTTTTGAATGTTCATTTTACTCCAGTGAAAAAATTTATCATGAAGTAATGAGGAAAGAAATGATTGTTTATTCATCAAAATTCTCAGCGAATACATGATCGAGACAATAATATTTCCTCCAAACTCTCTTGCTAACAAACAAGTTTCTCAGGAAAAATAGTTTCACTGGGAAATCTCTAACTATCTGAACTTTAATACTATAGTTTTTTGGGAATAGTTTCTGAATTGATGAGATAGTAGTACTTACTCTTTTTTTTCAATTTAAAGCATTCAAATCATTACGGCTTATTCTGCTAAGTTTGAAGGATACAATATAACATAATATATAATATATAATATCTATGTACAAGGTTCTTACATTTTTAACACTGCTTATATACATGTAATAATTTATAATTTAATATTAGAGCTTATCAGAAATTCATTTATAATCTTGAGAGCAAGTACTTACTCTATTACAAAAAATTGCAGGCGACTGTACCTTCGATACAGCTGTAATTGTACGTGGATACGGCCATGGTCTTTCCTTCTTTCTCGAATTACCTCGGAACGTTTAGAATTTTCTAGAATTCCGATAGATGGCGCTGCACATAAGGATCGTTTCTCAAAATGACCCCCCATATTGAAACCATAGACGTATCCACGTAAAAAAAATTGCAATTTCGTGGGCAATCGATGAGCCATTTTCTAGAGTCACATTCAGACAAAATTCAAATGATTTTAAAGAGACTCAAGTAGAAGTAATGCGGAAATTTCACAACTTACGTCAATTTTTAATTAAATATACATACTCAGTATTGAATTGAGTTGAATTGTGTAGTGGAGTGGTAAACTTGGATAAGTGCAATTTTTTTTTGAAAAATTTTCTATTGCTTGAATCGAAAATTCTCACGAACGTGGTCAAATTTGTGAACTGTTCAGACAAAGTTCCCCTTTTGCAGTTATCCTAGTTTACCACTCCGCTACAGAATTTTCAATTCATTAAAAGTTGAAGAGTATATTTATCTCGATTTTCCTCATTTTCCCCAAATTTCTCCATTTAAGGATATTCTATTACAGTTTGGTATAGACCATACTGTAGATTCAACCATTTTCAATCATCAAAATTGTCAATCGAAGTGCGTGAGAAAAATTGGAAAACAAACCATGAATATTCAGCGTCATTCAAATTACATTTTGCACAGAATGATTATTTTTTTAAACGTTCGTTGATTATAAATTAATAATTGAAATTGTTTAAACTTTCGGCAACCTTATTTTTTTAGACATGAAATCGATTTCTGGTAGAATTCCGAGTATAGATAAATTTGTTACAATTCCGAACAAATGATTTTTATAGTGGAAAATTTATTGCTCATGAATTATTTATAGCAAATACTGTTATTTTCCAAAAGTGAGCTTTTTAAATTATTTCATCAATCATCTTCCAAAAGTAAACTTAATTCTTTTAATTCTTTTTCAGATTTTTAAAGCATTTTCCAACGCTTCAATATCGAAATTCAAATTCAGACCTGCACAATTTAAATAATAAAATGATTGTCAAATGTCCGGAAATTTAGGATCAAATGGGGCTCAAATGAAGGCTCTGATGTACGACTACAATAGTAGAAAAATCTTTCATTGCAGAAAAAATGCCAAAGTACTTGAATATCCTTAATTGAGCCAAAATTGATTTTTTCCATCGATTTTCTCACCAAATTGTGATTTTTCAATGACAAGATTTATTGACATTTCCGTAGAAATGCCACTTATTGAAAATTTCCGAGATTACTACAGGAAATTTCAGAAGGAAATTCCCAATAGTGAATCCCTCACCAGTGGATAGGTAATCCCGAGGGTAATCCCACCGATAATAGCTAGTCGTATGAAATTATTCTGTTGAAATCAACCTCGCAGCTCGAATGGATCTCACCGATTTATCCACTTTATATCCAGCGTCACATTTCCTGCCAATTGTCGATATCTCTCGGACTTTATTGAAGAAAATACTTTTTTTTATTCTTCTACACGTATGAAAAAATCGTATAGACATTTCATTTGCGGATTGCGTATAGAAATCCTATAGGCTGTCTGTATATAATATTCGGATATTTCTATAAGAAGTATTTCTATACATAAATTTTTACATAAATTTTTGTTTTCATACGAAAGATGTCTAAACGCACCAGAGAAAAACATAGAAAAGTGTCGCAACTCCATACGAACTGTTTCTATACATGTGACAGTGGGTCGTATAGGATCAAACCTATAGAAATCGTATAGAAATAATTTGTAAAAAATATCCGTCTAGCAATATCCGAATATCATATACGAAAATTCTATAGAAATTCTATACGCAATCCGTATATAAAATTTCTATATACTTTTTTCATACGTCTATATTTCTCCTATCCATCTCATTTCTCGGAGTTCAGCGGCATCTGTAATTGCAATTGGGGTTCAACGGGTCGATTAATTAGATTTCGACTGTCTGCAATTATCAGAGTGTCTGTTGCCCAGTGGGAGAGACAGAAGGGAAGTGCAAAAGCAGATGGGAAAAGTTAAATGCAGAGATTACACAGCATTGACCTTATCAAGCGTTTCGACGTTAGGCTATTGTTGCCTCGGTCCATTCTCTTCCTCTCTTGGTTTTTTTTTCGTTCCATCACTCTGCTCTCTACCTTGGAATTCCTGAGATTTGAAGCGCAACACTTGGCTGATTATAATTAACGCAATAAATTCTGTGACTGTTCTCACCCCCCTCACTCCAATACTAGTCTTGGTGCAATTAATTGCGTGGGCGCGTATCGATACACACATGTGAACGCTCTGACGTATCTGCATCTCAGTCAGGCTTTTGCCTTTTTCGGAAGTCCGGTTCCTCCAGTTTTACGTTACTAAAAATAGAAGTAAATCATTTACTAGTTTTTTCAGTGATTTTTAGGTAATTCCAATACTATCCAGGTGTTTGCAATAATCACAGGAGATATTTGGCAATCTCCGTCATGAGATTTTACAAGCAAAGAAAATTCTGTTAAAAATCTCTAAGAAATTTCAGTAGGCGTATCATGTTTTGGCCTTTCAGGAATTTTAAAGAAAATTCTAGTGAATGGCGCAGTAATTCTAGTAAGAATTTCAATATTTTAATCACAAATTTTACAAAGTTTTTGTCATTTTATTCAAAATGTTGTTATTTTTACTAGAATACACAATACGGTGCTAAATTCAGGGGTAATTACGTCATTGAAAATTCATAGGTAACAACTTCATGAGAAAATCAATGATAATTGTCTTCATTTAAACCTTTTTTAAGAACAAAAACTCTCCGAAACGAGCTTTAGTAAGTGTAAAAAATAAGTGTGGCCCATTGAAAATAAAAGAGATGGACGATTGAATGATAAATCTTCCATTAATAATTTCCTAATATTTTTCGTGGAGATGATTTTAGTGCACAGAATTTTCAGTTTTAATTTCGATTTTAATGCTTCAGAAATTTCAATAAAAATTTCAATTTTTTTTCAACAATATAGAAACAAAAAAAAATATTCGGCCAAACGGTTTTGCTTGCGGGGGGCTTTTAAGGATTTTTTTCTGCATTGTGCGGCCATAGTTGTCAACGTTTTACGTGCTCCAAGTTTATATGTTAAGTGACGGAAATTCAGAGTGGGTGGACTGTTAATGACAACGATCGTGTCCCCTCAATATTCAGAACAAAAGAAAGAGGAAAGAGTCGAGACATTTCGTTCGTTATGACTTGACAAAAAGTGTTGGGTACAGAGAGTATATGAGGGAGGTGCATGGAGAAAATTATGATGATTTTTTTTTCTCCTCTCGTGTACGTTTTGTTTCCTTTCGTGCTGTGCAACCGAGCATTTTAATGGGCAATATGTATTGGTTACTTCACATCCGGTAGCGTCACGGACTTTTTGTCAGGTATTTCCCGCTATGGAATAAAATGCAAGTTGGAATATTATAAGATTTGAAAATTTTACGATTTTTTCCATCTATCCATGGTGATCGCCTATTTTTCTTCTTCACAATGGGTACGAGCATCATTTGAATTGGATTGATTCTTGGAGAATGAAAAATACCTCGAAATCTGCTGAAAAATGTGAAACACAAACTGAAATATCAAACATTGTATTACAAACAATGTCACAATTATCAAACATTATATGGGACATTCCATGCCGAATCGGCCACCATGGTAATTACTGAGTCCCATTTTGAAATTGTGTGGAAAAAATGTGTATTCTGATCGGCATTCAGAAAATGAACAAATTCATTAATTTTCGAATGGCCCTTAGCCAAAAATTAATTAATTAATTAATTAATTAATTTGAAAATTTAAAAAATCGAAAAATGTGTTATTAAATGTTCCTGCGATACTGTATTATTTTTATTGGAAAAGTACTTGGAAAACCACGAGAAATCGTTCTTTACTTATTGAAATCCGCTTATTCGTTTGCACGATGGGTTTTTAAAAAATTGAGCTATTTTTACGAATCTTGAGCAAACTAGTGATGCTAAGATCATGAAAATTTACACAAATTCTTTATTTCTATAGTACTTAATGTTGAATGTGCCAATTACAATTTTTGAAGTACAAAAAAATTAAAGTGGCTGAGTTGACATGGAATGTCCCATATGATTAACCCTTAAGGGGAAACGGAACCCCTGTATCTGTATGAACTTTTGGAATTGTTTTCTCCTGCAATTACTATTTTTTATTCATTAAACTACTTGTTTGACTCAATGTGATATTAAGTAAGTCGATAAAATAGTTTCATAGATAGAAATTGATAATTATAGAAGAACACAGTTCTAAGATTTGATATAGACAAAGGAGTTCCGTCTCCCCTTAAGTGGTCGCAGCCCTCCAGCGAACGTAGTTGGTCGCACAGTAAGGGAATCCCCGTCCGTGTATTTTACGATTTCGAAAAAAAAAGTTGAACAAAAAAAATTATTCCCCATTCACAGGTAATTTTGAACTTTCAATGAATGGGAAATGGGGTTATGAAAGCGAAATAGTTGTCAGATAACCCAAGAAATCGATTTAAAAAAGTGCAAAATAATGACATTTTCAGGTTGAACATGAGAATTTTCAG
This sequence comes from Diachasma alloeum, assembly GCF_001412515.2. Classification (NCBI taxonomy): domain Eukaryota; kingdom Metazoa; phylum Arthropoda; class Insecta; order Hymenoptera; family Braconidae; genus Diachasma; species Diachasma alloeum. The sequence goes on along the minus strand of NW_021680371.1, from coordinate 1,043,718 downwards.
CGAGTCGAGTTTTCAGAAGATTTTAATAATTCATTGGTGTAGGGGAGACCGGGGCAAAGCGGGGTGGCCGGGACATAGTGGGGTACATTTATAAAAAAGACCAAAATTGAGAAATTCAAGGGGTTGATAAGGGGTCGATCAGGGATCAATAAAAAATCAAAAAAGCGAGTTGATAACTTTAGGATGTGAATAGTGATTGCTAAAAAGCAATATAAATATGATAGAAGCTCTGACATCCGTCTCTTTGCCTTAGCTACCCCGCTTTGCCCTGGTCTCCCCTAAGTCTGGACCGAAAAAAAGATGTTGATGTGCTCCATATATTTGAAAGTAGGAATATAATTTTTCATCACGCTGTGACGAAAAGTGAACTTTTCGGCACGCTCCGCGTGCCTAAAAGTCCAATTTCCGCCACATTGTGATGAAAAATATTGTTCGTAACTCGTGAAAAAATGTTTTTT
>NW_021680371.1:1023738-1043134 GCF_001412515.2 Diachasma alloeum | reverse complement strand
GTGGGATTATATCACTCGCCTTCGGCTCGTGATATAAACCTCCCACTCGCCAAAAAACATTTTTTTGCACTCGTTACGAAATATACTATTTTAGGCACGCTTCGCGTCTAAAAACGTCTAAAACGTCCCTTTTCCACACATTGTGATGAAATAGTATATTTCGTAACGAGTGCAAAATAGTATATTTCGTCACTAGGCCGAAAAAAACTTTTCTGGCGAATATGAGTTTGCAGTCTGCAATCATATGAGCTAGAAAAGTTTTTTTTGGCCATATGACGAACAGTATTTTTTGTTATGACGGCCGTAGGCAGAGATGCGCTGCCTCACGGCCGGAATGACAAAAAACATTTTTTCACGAGTTGCGAACAATATTTTTCATCACAATGTGGCGGAAATTGGATATACCTTAACATGAAGGATGTAAGTCTGTCTATCAGTTGCAAAGAAAAACCGAAAATTTCTTGATGACTTGCGTTCTTGGATACATATTCCCAAAACTCAGCTGTGAGATGAGTGACTCATTGGAATTTCAAGGAAATTCTAAGAAAAGCCATTTTTTGCCGCAACATCTTACTACGAGGGAACCTGAAAAAAACTCAATCAATGTGATCGATTGTCTTACGTACTCCCCGAGATTCAGTTACACGCCCTCCAAACGCCGCCTAAAAGATGCCCAGTCAGGGAAAGAAGTGAGGAGCACACACTCAGAGAAGTGACTCATTTGAATCAAATAACACTCTTCATTTGAAAGTTTTCTATTTATTCCTGCAATATTTTTGTTTGGAAGTTAATAAACTTATATTTATTTTTATTTTCTTCTTCTTGTGACGCAATTCGTCACAAGAAGCCTGCGACTGACCATCGCCCAGGGCCTTCAGCCTATAAGCTCATTAATTACAATAAAAGTATTCTAATTATATGAAAGGAATAATGAATTCATTCCAAATGAATCCTCTATTAGCATCAAATAAACAATTTGATCTCAAAATGAAAGACTGTTACATATTAATAAATTCATTCTCTTCGTCGCCTAAACAATGAAACCTGCATTACTAATGAAATCTTCATTTGGATGAAGGAAACGTTTAAAAAACTATTTATTTAATGTAAATAAAAACGTAAATAAGAAAAAATTTTAAACTTGAACGTACGCTTTATGACGAATTATTCAAATTAGTCCATCTATTTATTTGATTCGAATTAATTTTAGTCGATTCAAATAGACTATTGCTCTCGGTGCAGCCTCACGTTGATTGGTTTTCCCTCTTGAAACAAATAATCTTCATTTCTTCATTATTTACGAACGTATATTTTTTTCGAGTATTAGCGTAAATTAGAAAATGTGAACATTGAACACTTATTACGCTTCCATTCGAAATCAAAATTAAAATTTAGTGGGAAGTTCAGTACTAATTTTCAAGAAAATGACATTAAATTCGATTGAGGAGAGGAAAAATCATAAAATTATAAATTTTCATAGACATTTCAAATTCCTGAGTTGCAGGAAAACGAGAATTCCTCAACTTGCTTGAATTTTTAATTAAAATATGAGTATTGAGTACCAAGTTATGCAGAACTGCTAGTTATTCTTGAAACATCAATCAATTGAAAATTCAAGAATATATTTTCTGCACTCTTCCTTATTTCTATCATTTTTCATCGAAGGATTGAACTGAAAATTGTACTTCCTATAGATTCTTCCCTTCCATTTGGAAGCCAAATTAAAATTCCTTGGGCAGTTGAGTAGTAATTTTTAAAAAAGTGACATTAAATTCGATTGAGGAGGGGAATAATCATGAAATTTTAAATTTTACTAGAAATTTCAAAATCACACGAATTCGAATTTCGAGTAATTTCGAATTTAAGAATTCGAAATTACATGAAATTTCTAGTAAAATTTAAAATTTCATATAATTTCGAATTGTTGAGTTGAAATTACATTGTTTGCTGGAATTTTCAATTAAAATAGGCATATTGAGTACCAAGTTATGCAAAACAACTAGTTTTTCTTGAAACATCAATCAATTTAAAATTCAAGAATATATTTTATGAAATTTTCTCACATTTTAATCATTTTTGATCGAACGATTGGACTGAAAATTGGACTTCCTACAGATTTTTCCATCAAATTGTGAATTTCTTGAAATTTTCTATAATTTCAGTCGAACTATATAAGATAAAGGAGAAGGGTTTCTGGTCATTAGTAGTAGATTGAGCAGATTCCATTCAGAGAAACGATGAGATTGATTTCTTGTCACCATAACTGATGCAACTTCATATGACATAAATTTTTTTAATTTGAAGCTTTTCAACAATTCTTCAATATAGGTCAATTTTTTTCATTATTATTTTTTTTCATTCTATTGTTTTTTTTTTCATCAAGAAAATCAAACAAAAGAACAGAGAATTTGAGCCGAGGAAATTGAATGGAAAATATCTCAATAGAATAAGTTATATAAAAAAATCTCATTCTAATGAATGAAGGAAAGGCAATTGGTCGTGAAGTTATTGGGTCGACCCGTAATGGGTCACACTCACTCCAACACATCTGCAATGGGAGCGAGCGAAGCGAGTGACCAATAATCCAGTTAAATTTCAACCCATTTACAATGGGAGCAAGCGACCAACAACCCTTTCGAATTCCGACCCATCCCGAATGAGAGCGAACGAAGCGAGTGACCAACAACTCAGTCAAATTCCAACCCATTTACAGTGGGAGCGAGCGACCAACAACCCATTCGAATTCCGACCCATCCCCAATGAGAGCGAGCGAAGCGAGTTACCAACAACCCAGTCAAATTCCAACCCATTTACAATGGGAGCAGGCGAAGCGCGTGACCAACAACCTAGTCGAATCCCAACCTATCCCCATTGGGAGCGAGCGAAGCGAGTGACCAACAACTCCGTCGAACTCCAACCCATCCACAATGGGAGCGAGCGCCCAATAATCCAGTCGAATTTCAACACATTCGCAATGGGAGCGAGCGACCAACAACCCAGTCAAATTCCAACCCATTTACAATGGGAGCGGGCGAAGCGCGTGACCAACAACCTAGTCGAATTCCAACCTATCCCCATTGGGAGCGAGCGAAGCGAGTGACCAACAACTCCGTCGAACTCCAACCCATCCACAATGGGAGCGAGCGCCCAATAATCCAGTCGAATTTCAACACATTCGCAATGGGAGCGAGCGACCAACAACCTAGTCGAACTTCAACCCATCCGCAATGGGAGCGAGCAAAGAGAGCGACCAACAACCCAGTCGAGCTTCAACCCATCCGCAATGGGAGCGAGCGACCAACAATCCAGTCGAATTTCAACCCATTCGCAATGGGAGCGAGCAAAGAGAGCGATCAACAACCCAGTCGAACTTCAACCCATCCGCAATGGAAGCGAGCGAAGGGAGCGACCAACTATCCAATCGAATTCCACTCCATCCGCAATGGGAGCGAGCGATTAACAACCCAGTAATATTTTTGCTCTTTGTATTGCCTCGTAAAAACTCCAAAAAGAAAGTCAAGTCGTATCCGGGCTTCCCATGTGGACTCTCACTCAGCAACGCTCCGTTAATTTCATCGAAATCAAGTCTGCCACATTTTGGGCTCATGGAAGCGCGCAGTCGGTCTCGTTGACAATAAAACCAACAACCATGGTTAATGACAAAAAAAGAAATGTTTCTGGAAACACGTAAATAGATTGATCACTGGAGGCCCCAGTGGAAGGGTAAGTGACATCGTACGAACTCTCCTCGGTTCCCTTCCTATTTATAAACCCCAAATAAACCACGGTGGCTCGTGAACCGTGACACAGACGAGCATATACCGTTTATAATGCCGGTATTTTCCTCTCTGGGATACGTGACTTTCCTGTTCTGTTTCATTTATGACTGGATCTCGAAGAGAGGGTGGTGCTTGAGCATTACAGTCAGAAAATATACGAAGATTAGGAAATCGCAAAAAGAGCTAATAATAATTAAATTTCAGAGCAGCGAGGCAAAAGAATATTAGTTAATTAATCGCCATTATAATTTTTTCGCGAATATTGAAATACTGCGAATATTCTGTGAACAACTGGGGTGATCTCTTCAGAAACTCAGAAATTCGCCCATCGAAAATGTTTCCTCGTAATTTCTCCTTAAAATCACTGACCTTTGCAAATATTGTATAACAGCACCGAAGCGAATAATATTTCGATATTGAAACGATTCCCGATTGCGGATTACGTGAATTGTTCCGTAATTTTTATTGAATATTTCTCTCCTTGTGTGTTACACCTGCGTGCGAAAAAGTGAAACTTTGCGCACTAATAGCACATTATACTATTTCAAGTCTTCAACTGTTTCTGAATTCGTATTAAAAAAATACGACCCCTTTTCACCCTTTTAGAGGATGAATATTCGAAAATCCACCCTTCATGGGTGCTTACATAACCTATAGGAAAAAATTTATGTTTGCAACTTCAGTAGTTTGGGCTGTGCGTTGATATGTCAGTCCCCCCGAAAATGCCTTCTCCTTTATATGTAGGATGAGGCCCTCCATCTTCACCGACAAATATTACCACAAGAAGGAGAACAACAAAAGTAGGCGGGGGAATAAAATACGGTGGAGAAAATTCGGTGAGTATGCGAGTTTGTTTCCAAGAGGAAAAAAATTGTGCCAGGCTAAATTTGGGTCTGGTGGCCTTCGAGGGTCCCGTGGAAGGGAGAGAGGCGATGTCACTGCACTTTCCCTACTTCCTTCCTCCGTCAGTTCCATACGAAAAACAAATTAATATTGAAAGAATGGAAAGCAGCAGTGACGCAACGTGAAGAAAAGGCATCCAAATGTGTTTAATTAATGGACAAAAGATTGAAGAAAGATGAAAATCCACTGTGCTTTAAAGTACACTGTTAAAAAAATTTAACTGAATTTTCCAGAAAATGACACTGTATTCAAGTTAACGGAAAAAAGTCTATGAAACTTCAAGTTTCCCTGAAAATTCAAGGAAATTCCTGATTTTTCAGTGGAAGAACAATGAAGATTCCGAAATTTCCATGAATTTTCAATGTAAACATGATAATTCAATAAGAAATTGCTCTGAAATTTCAAAAAAATTGAAAATTCAAGGACATTTTTGCTTGAATTTTCCAAATTTCCATTAATTTTCATGGAATAATTTACCTAAAATTTAAAATTTCCATGAATTTTCCACGAAAACCACGAATTTTCAATGGTAAAATTCCCTGAAATTTCAATGAAACCGTCACTTGTTTCATATTTCAAGACTAAAGTCTGGAAACTTCAATGAAATTTTGTTAACAGTGTGGCTCTAACCTTCAGCCAGGCTACGCTTAGCCAGGCTAAGCTGTACGCTTTAGGATATTGTCAGTTTTTAAATTTTCCAACTAAATTGCATGGAAAAAATTTGAAAAAATTCATACCCAGTCAGTATTATTTAAATTAAATTTCGCAAAATATTGATATTTTTTCAAACATTTCTCTTTTATAAATAAATAATAAAACTTGTTTTCAAAACGGTGGATTATTTTTTATGAGGTGTCAAAAAAATTCTTGATTTTTTCACATCTAATAAAAAAAAACTTCAGATTTTAATCTTTGATTACAATGGAAATGTTGTTTTTCACATAAGACACTGGGTTAAATCCTGATTTTTAAACATTTCTTCTTTGAAAAATCAAAACGATAATTAAATTGAGAAAAAAATTAGAATTCCGAATCGAATCGAGTTTTCTGCAATTTTTTGCAGTTTTCAATAATCTTTGAATTTACCGGAAGGGTAGAGCTACTTTAATACGTTCGGGAAAATTTACCGTGGTAGTCTCATCACAGAGAATGACTTACAGGGATATATATCAGGAGATGAATAAAATTTCGAAAAAATGTAATAAAAAATGAAAGACTGAAATGGAGAAAGACTAAAAGAGGAAGGGACATAAATAAGTTGCGAGTTGAAACGAATGACTCGGTAGTGCACGAGAGAATCTCCGCTCTGGGCTGTGAGTACTAAACGTACTGTCTGGGAATGCAACGTCGGATAGAGCCAGAAGTGGGTAAGAGCTATGAATTCAAATGTGCAACGCATTGGGACTGGCTGGAACGATCAACTCGTCGTCTCTTCAGTTGGATTTTTTTTCACCTACGGATATGGATATGGATATTACTGCGTTCGTCGTATCAGGAAGGAGAATATGCCCGCAGGGTTGAGAGCGGGGAAGTGCACGCGATCATGAGTTTTATTGACTTTAAACAAACCCGTCGAATGAGACTGCGAGGAGTCATTTGGAAATTGGAGCAGAGGCTCTTTTCGTTCTTTTCAGAAGATGATTAAAGTCGATTAAAGTGTGCGGAAGGACTTTTAATGACTGAAATATATGGAGAACAGACAATTGACCCAAAGAAAGTAACAACTTCTTATGCACAATGAGCGAAACACAGGTTTCTGGGATCAGAGAAATTCTCGCTACGATCCTTTTTCATGGATTCGGCGGAAGCTTAGATGACTACGATTCCTGTCTATAAAAGTTGCTTCTCTGTAAAAGGCGATACAGGAATGATGTTTTATATCGAAATGAATCGAAACTTGCTGACCAGTAATCCTCGATTCTGAGTGATCTATGAGTCGCGCAAACCCGTATGAAAACAATTTATATGCGACATTTATGTCAATTATATGCACATATATTTTCGGCGAAATTGCAATATGCGACATTCATGCGAGATACATGTAGACACAAATATATTTCACTATATCTATCTCGCATTTATGTCGCATATTGTATTTTTGGCCGAAAATATATGTGCATAATCCCATAATTTTCAATCGAATATATTTTGAGAAAGTCAATCATTTTTTCGTTCATTTCCAAAATTAGAGGGTACAGAACTGTTTTTCAAATTCGGGTCAAAAATATTGAAAAAAACGTTGAAAATTGAAAAAATCATAAGTTTGATATGAATCAATATTAACGGTTGAAAATTTGGGAACATTTTTTTTAAAGTCACTGATCCTATTTTACAAAAGATGAAAGAAACGTGAAATTGTTTTATATCGAAATATCTCGAAACTGCCTGACCGCTAATCCTTAATTCTGATTGGTCAATATGTGACACGAAGTTATTCACAAAAAAAACACGCGGCATTTTCAAATTCTTCAGTGACATAATTTCAAATTCTTCAGTGGTAAATTCTTTTTTCACGTCATATATATATATTTCACATGTGTATATATATATTATCGGTAAAATTAATAAATTCTGACCGTTTATGGAGACGGATTATTTTAAAAAATTGAAGATAATTAATTGAAAATGAAAAAATTATTTTTTACTCTACTTCGCTATTCACTTCAATCATTAGTCGAATTCTCTTTGATTCATTACCAATATTTATAAGGTATTCATGAGAAAATGAAATTTAATGAATTCCATTTCTTCATTTCAACAAACGAATAGATCAGCGCGCGCAAGAGCGCGCGCATAGATCTTGTATTGGAAAAAAATCGGCGACCAAATCCCTGACATCCATTTCTTCGAGTGGTCGATTTGACGTGGATCTACCCATATCTGACTTAAATGTTACATATAGGGGAGGGTGGGGCAAAATGGAACGGCGGGGCAAAATGGAACGGTACAAAAAACGAATATAGAGCGAAATTCAGACAACTTTTTTTTTCACCTCATGTGAGCTCAAAAATGATGATTCGGGGTTAAGTCAGTGACATCAGTCTACTCTGTAGTTATCGCTATCTTGTAATCTAAGGGAGATAGGAGAATTTTGATAAGGACCTTTTTGTACAGAATTTCAAGGGCTATAAAAAAGGTCATTATAAAAATTTTGCTATCTTCATTGTAAAAAAAATAATTCAAGGTTAAAAAACTGAAGAAAAATCTGATATGTCTGTAAATTCAATTATAGAGTAATAGACGATTATAGATAAATAAATAAGACCGTTGGAATATTATTATTGTTCTATGAATAAATTGAATATTAAAAAAAGGTCCTATAGTTTTTGAAAACCAAAATTCACTACCGTTCTATTTTGCCCCATTCTCCCCTTTTCTTGAAAATTAATAGAAATCTGGAAAGGTAAGGTAAATGAAGTTTTGAATTTTCAATTGATTGAAAATTGAAGAATACATTATATGATTTAGTTTATTAAAGTTTACTAATGTTTTGATTGAAAATTCAGATGAGTTGAGGAATTCTCATCTTTCTGCTCTTCAAAAATTTCGAATTCGAATGAATTTTCAAATGAAAACCCCGAATCATCATTTTTGAGCTCACATTAGGTGAAAACAAAAAGTTGTCTGAATTTCGCTCTATATTCGTTTTTTGTATCGTTCCATTTTGCCCCACCGTTTCATTTTGCCCCGCGTTCCATTTTGCCCCGTCGTTCCATTTTGCTCCACAATTCCATTTTGCCCCACCCTCCCCTATATCCCATATAATTATCTGGATATATATTTCCACACTGTTGAAATTTTTTTGAAATTTCATGGAGGATATTATAGTAAATCTCATGAGAGTGACATTGAATTGGATTTAGGGAAACAATGGTTATGAAATTTCAAGTTTTAAGTAGAATTCACGAAAATTCATGAGTTTTCAGTGGAGCACGAATATTCAGAAACAAAATTACATGAATTTTCAATTTAATTTTCACAAAATAATTGAACTGAAAATCAAGTATTTTATTTATTTCCAGATTATTTGAACTGAAAATCAATGGAATATTTGATTTTTCAATGACAAGATTTCCTGAAATTTCAGTGGAACTTGAATACGATAAAAATTTTCGGAATTTGGCTCGGAAAATTCGGACGAAAATTTTTAAGTATATATTAGTTTCGTCACTCACTGTGAACAAACTCGTTCCATTGTATCAAACTCCAACGCATAGTTTTCCAAATTATTCATTCATGTTGGAATAATCTTACAATTTACTTCAATCTTCTAAACCTTCACCGCATCCATCGAGATGATGTCTGCGGCAAGAATTTTTTCGATCTAAGAAATCTGTGACTTTTTTCACTTTACACCTGCAATCAAGATTACGGTTCTACCTCCCTGGGGCCGAGTGGAAATAACCAATAGTTTGTAAGAAGCAGAGGGTTTCGCCATCGTAAACTCGGCATATCGGCTTGACCCGTTGGGCGGAGGGATTTTTTTATTTGCGCTGATGGAGTCTCTTGCTCCCTAAGGAACTAGTCTGTATCTCGCTTACCTGGAGGGTATGGTAAAATTGTAATTTCCGATACAAGAACGAGTGATTTTTGCTCACTTAAGTGTGAGCGCACAATCACAAGAGCTGAAAAAAAACTTGAATTCCATAATAAGATGAAAAAGTAGTCCACGCTGTAAAAAAAATTGCCTGACTGTTCCGGAAAAAGATCTTGAATTTGAGAAAATGTTAATGGACCTTCAAGTTTCTTTGAAAATTAATATGAAGTTCCAATTTTTTAGCGGCAGGAAGATGAAAAATTCCACAATTTACATGAATTTTCAAGTGAAAATAAGTATTTACTGCCAAATTCCCTCGAATTTTCAAGGAATTCTTTGAAAATTATTGGAATTTTTGAAGGAATTTCCGGAAAATTGGAGGAATTTGGAATTCAAGGATACTTTTTTTCTGAATTTATCTGATTTTTCATTAATTTTCTCGCAATAATTACACTGAAATTTACAGTTCCTACGGATGTTTCCATGAAGTTATGAATTTAGAATGACAAAATTCCTTGAAATTTCAGTTGAAAAAACAAAGATTAAATAATTTGAATGTTTGCAACGAGTTGAAAACACGAAAATTACATGACTTGGAAAATTACATGATTTTCCAAATCATATAATATGTATTTTGTTTCGGAATGCTTAATTTCCCTCGCGTGGAACGCATAGTTTTTCGGCAGAGCTAATTATTTCTCTCGGTGCATATGTGTTGACGAACACCTTTACAATTCCATTTGCGATTCTACGCAAGGACATGATCTTTCCGCGGACTGTTTTTTTTCTTCAGTTCTACATGTTTTTCTCCCTCAAGAGCCTGCAAAATGCATTACCGAGTGTTTTAACTGAAGCGAAAAGACAGAATATAAGTCCACACGGAGTGAAAGACGAGGGAAATTTCACATAAAAAGTTTTTTTTTTATCCATAACATTATTTTATTTGTTCTCTCCATCGCACTGGAACTTTCAAAAATATTTCTCCGACTTGAAATATGATTTTTGGTGAATGAATGCCACGACCTTACATCAAATAAACTCCCACATAATTCTCTCCTTAAGACAAGAAAAAGAATGGATGTTCTAAAGATATAAAGAAATTTTTAATGTGACTTGGGGTTTCAGTTGAACCAGACTCTCCATATTTTTTACCACGGAAAAGAAATTATTAACCGTTGACAAGTATAGCTGACCCAGTGTAACCTCTTTCACATGGTCGGAGGAATGTGAAATGAATTTTAACAGTGTGAGATGGGGAGGTATTATCTGTCACGTTGTATACAATTGTCGGGATCGTCAACGAGCGCGTGCCAGAGGCCACGAGTGCCCCTCAAGACGTCCAAAAATATCCCATTCGATCCCTCGTTCCTGTCGTGGACCAGGAAGGGAACGGAGAGTAGAGAGAAAGATGAAAGAAAGAAAAATTAGAAAAAAAAAGTAGAAGAAAAGCCGAGGGAAATGCTCTCAGGTCCCACTCCACTTCTGGCACTCGAGTTGAGATCAGTCTAGTCTCTCATTAGTTCGAGGACCTTCTCAATCGATTAATTCACTCGTCTGAACCAACGATTCTGGTCAATTCGTGAAAGTGGCTACAGTCGGGAAATGATCGATTATTCCGGGTTCGGAATGATTTTTGTTGTTGATTATTTTCTTGTTCTTGTGGTTTGAACATATTCATTACAATGCCATTGAAACTCGATACTGGAACGTACATGGTGAATCCCTCGGGGAATAAGAAGGGAGCATCGAAATTTTTCATCTGGAAACACTGGCGTTGCAGGTATTTTTTTAAATTAAGTCGAGGGAGTTACGAATATCTCTAAATCTGAGGTTGATGAGAGAATTTGTCCATCACCTCTGGATTATGGTCTGGTCACAAGATTTCTACAATTTTTCCCTCTCCGCATGTGAACAAGAATTGGCGACTTTGAAGTATGCGAAATTACCAAAACTCCATTTGTCGAAGTCTCATTTGCTTGTTTGTGTGTTTTTCTTCCTTTTTTAGTGTATGAGTCGTGTTGAAATCATTTATGGGTGCTCGTACACTGAACAAGAGAAGTTCTTTTAATAAGAAATGCAGTGTAACGTTCTTTGAAGCCAATCTATTCGGCTTATTGTGTCATTAGATTTTTTATAAATGATGATGATAGCATACCGTAAAAATATTACGATAATACTTTATTATATATTGTATATTATACGTAGCATATATAATATAGTATAGTATTATCGTAATATCTTTAATGCATGCTATCATCATTTGTAAAAAATCTAATGGCACAATAAGAAGAATAGATTCGTTTCAAAAAACGTCACAGTGGATGTATTATATTATAAAAAATAGAATACATTCCTGAAACTTTTCCTTCGAAAAACTTGATATTTACTTCAGAAATCTAAGGTAACACCATTCACTACAATTGATATACATTAAGGCCCATGGAGTAGGACACGCGCGCAGAGCGCGCGGACTAATCGAGTGTAACACGCACGAAAAAATTTAATGGAAAAACCTATCGAATTCGTTAGAAAATTCTATTGAATTTCTATTAAACTTTCTATTAGTTTTTGGCTGATTCTGTTGTCATGTTCAATAGAAAACATTCAATAGAAAAAATCAACAGAATTCGATTTTTCTATATAACTTATTCTTTTCATATACTTTTTATAGAATTTGCTCGACTCAACTTTTCTAAGGTTTTTTCCTTTTATTTTTCTTTTCTTCTCATCAAGAAAATCAAACGAAAAAACTTGAGCCGAGGAAATTCTATAGAAAATATCTCAATAGAATAAGTTATATAAATAAATTGAATTCTATTGACTTTTTCTACTGAATATTTTCTATTGAATATTTTAATACAATCGGTTAAAAACTAATAGAACAGTTCAATAGAAATTCAATAGAATTTTCTAACGAATTTGATAGGTTTTTCTATTAAATGTGTTCGTCCGTGAAGTAAAAGATTCCATTCGATTAAATTGAATCGTTGGTGTGTTTGGAAAATGGCAAGAAAATTACTTTGCAACACCCACACATCGATTTCATTCCAATTTTTTTATGGAAAGAACTTAATAATATCGATTCAAATATTTTTTATCATCAATTTCGTTATAGGTATCAATTGTTATGCTTTTCGTCCGTCTTAATCATTGGTAGTGAAATTTCTTCTTAAATCACAGCATGTTGGCATTTAGTTGTTCGTTATCATGATTTAAACCTGTAAAATTGTTTTTTAATACCCCTGTAATGAAAAAGTCTCTAAAATTCCCAAACATATTTGACAGTGTAAATAAAACCTATTCTCTTGAAATGTCTCCTATAGAAATCCTTTGGCATAACCCTAATCTTGGTAAAACTTCATAAATTTTTTTCAGAGAAATCTTTGGATAGAATTTTAAAAAAAACGAAATAATAAAAAATAAATGGAATCACAATGGAATATTTTGTATAGATAAATTTAAAGCGATTTTTGATTTACCTTCATTGCATATTTTCCTATTTTATTTTCCTCTGGGGAAATAACCGCGATATTAAAGCTGCAGAATTTCTCATAGAAATTGAAGAAAAAACTAACAGGATTTTAAATGGAATTGCGAAAGAACTCCTTAGGGGACGCGTTAGGATTTTCTATTGGATTTTTCATAGGCGAAACAACAGAGGGACAACAACGGGGGACCGCCCTGAAACTTAAAAGCCAGTGGTGGCTATCAAGTGACTTTTGATATAATACGGGACATCCAAAAAAATAGGAAACATGTAAAATGCAATCCATTTTGCCCGATTCTTCTTTACTAATCGAAATTTACAAATAGTAAAATAGTTGATAATCTAAATTTCCAATTGATGATCAATTAAGTATTTAATAATATGAAACTGTAAATTTTCTATTTAGTAAATAATACTAAATTTCTTATAAGGGATTTTCGACTATCCAAATAATCGTCAGTCGTCCTAACTAAATTACTAATTAATAAATAATTCGGAATTTGAATATTTAAAGTGACGATTACTTCAATAATTCAAATTAAGAGTGATATTAACGAATTGACTACTTAATAATTTAACGGTAATTATAATTCACGGATATGGAATTCATGGAAAATATGATAATAATAATCATAAGAGTGACATTGAATGGGATTTAGGGAAAAAACGGTTATTAAATTTCTACTTTTAGGTAGAATTCAAGGAAATTCATGAATTTTAAGTCTAAGTGAGATGAAAATTTCACAAATTTATTGAATTTTCAGTGGAACATGAATATGCAAAAACAAAATAACATGAATTTCCAATTTTTCACTGAATTTTCCTCATTGCTCTGAATTTTCATAGAACAATTGAACTGAAAAATCCAGTATATTATTGATTTTTAGATCATTTGAACAAAAAATCAATGGAATATTTGATTTTTCAATGACAAGATTTCCTCAAATTTCAGTGGAATTTGAATACGACAAAAATTTCTGGAATTTGGCACGAAAAATTCAGAAGAAAATTTTTAACAGTGTGGGCAAAACCCCATTTCTCGAGCTTTTACATAAAAAATACTTGAATTTTTCTCTTATTTTCAATGTTCGGGGCAAAAAGATTGAATTTCACACTTTTTCTACTTTTTCGGATCTCTCATCATATATCAAAAGTCGCTCGATAGGTCTTTTCAGTCACAACAGACTTTCAAGTGAGATCCTCCCTTAATAAAGTTGTAAAATAAAGAAAAAAGAAAAAATTCCATTAAATTTATATCTCAAATATTTCTAAAATAATTCAATCGATGAAGAACTGTCAAGAGACTCCTTTTGTGTGATTCATTAAAATTCCTGCAAAAAGGTACTTGACATTTATTCTGATCTCTCCATTTCAGCCAACAAAAATTTTGTCTTATCTCATCCAACTTTATGACTGATTCATCCTCTTGAGAACGAAAATAGGACACTTTAATTCAATTGTACTTCATAAAATCCCCATTAAAAAGACGATAAACAGACCATCCATTCCACCGAGCATGGAAGACCTCACACGCTTCCCATCACTTACGTCCTGCACTACTCATTTGCCAAAGTACAACCGCACTTTCATGTAATCCATATCATAATTCACACAGCGATCGATGGTCGACCTGCACATCTGCACAAAAGCTAAAAAAAACAAAAACGAAAAAAAAACAGCACCATAACATTCGTAAGCTTGGCACCCTGCACGAATAAACCTGCACAGAGAATGAAAATGAATAAAAAAAAATACAATTAAAATGTACACCTGAGATAGAGATAAAGAGAATGAAATGGCTGGAATGCTTCTCAGTGTCCACGAGGATCGTAAACCAGGGGTGGACAATCGCCGTCCGCGTCCGAAGAGTGGTACGTGTCACAGCGAGGTGGCGGGCCTTGAGGAGGACAACGGCAACGATACGACGGTGACAGTGGTACCAGGCGGTGGTGGCAGCGGGTCAAGTGGCAGGTCATCGAATCGTCGTAACCGGCCACTATCACTCGCTGTCCAACCGCTGAACTATCAACATCTAGATCCTGATAGTATTTGCCGAGGTGGAATTAAACATCCTAATATGACTAGCCAGGAGTCCATCGGCAGCTGCAGCCTCGACGTCGATCGCTCCGTCTCTGACCGATCAGGTTGGAATATTAAATTTTGTTGTTGAGAACGTTCATTAGGAACTCGAGGTGGGAGTGATAAAAATTACCGGTCAAATGGCCGTTAATGACTACGTCATGACCGGTAATTGCCGGACCAAGAATCTGACCGTACGGTCAGACTAAAAAAGACGATTGGTCATAAGATGAAATGACCGAATGAATTTTGACCGTCAATTTCCGTCTATGCAGGGTGTCCCAAAATGAAATGTCAGCCTCGTGAGGGCAGTTTGGGGGGCGCATTTGGAGGCGAAGACTCTAATAACATTTTTCTTTCCGACGCGTTGTTTAAGGTGTTTCGTGTGTAGATGACCCGGGCGGGGGGAGGGGGGGGGGGGGAAACGGAAGGGGGGTCTTATTGTTCTCGAGCCCTAATTCAATCGCTGAGCACGAAATTTTCCAAGTTTCAAGTAACTATTTAAGTGTGCATTCGAACATTTTTTGAATATTGATTTTATTTATCAGATTCATTGATTTTTTCTCATCACCTACGGATGTCAAATAATTTTTATTGGATGTTTTTCTAGTTATTGAAATAATATTAAAAAGGTAATCCTGTCGAGTGTTTTCTCTCTTTCAGTTCCATGGTCCAACCCATACCTTATCCATGATGCTCACTGACGTTTCCCTGAAAAATTATTCTTCATGAATTTCCATTTGGGTTTGGAAATAATCATTTTTAAAAGCTAGTGTTCGCATTCGCTTGTGTGTCGATACGATGTATCGCCCCCGTACGTGAGGGGTTGAACGTTTCTAAGTAAACACTGTTTTATTGAGATCATGATCTTGGAATTATGTAATGGATTTACAAAAATCGTGCAATTTTCCGATTCGCCTTCCACTGGAACTTTGTGTTCAGAAGACAAGTCTTGCCAATTACTGAAATATTTTGATTCGTTGAATTCCAGAAGCAACAGTCGACTCGATATCTGAACGAACACTTCACAGTCTGAATCTGTCAAACGGGGATACGACGTCGCCAGCAGATAATCCTGTTAACGGCAGCAACGAGACGATTTCGAAGACCCAGGGAAATTCACCGGATAAGGACAATATAAATGGCGAGAACGAAACTGAGCAGCTGACAGCTAAGAAACCTAGTTATCTGGGATTGGCTTGCAGTATTAGTGGGTATTCGGGGATCACCAGGTACGACAGCAAACTCAGGGAGGGATTCAGGTCGAGAGACAGTAGTCCTGGGTCGAGACTCATCACGAGAGAAACAAGCCCTGCAGGTTTCAGGTAAAATATCAAGAGATAGCACACTGAGCAAAATTTTGTTTTGCCAAATATCCATTTACTTCGAAGAAGTATTTATTTTTTCAATACCGTATTACTCCAGTTGAGTCATTCCCAGGCAATTCTCATTAGGTTTCAATTATGAAAATTATATTGCTCTAGAAGATGATCATGTGAGTTATAACCTTGAGGGAGCTCCCTTACTAATTCAGTAGTGAAGTGGTCAATCGGTTTAAGTCGACTTAGCTCCCAGTTGAGTTTTTGTTGAATAACTCGGAATTTAAGAAAGATAGCGAAAATTTTGTAAGATCTTTTTCGATAGCCTTTACTTTTCTTTACAAAAAAGATTTTTAGGAAAATTTTTCTAACTCCTTTAGAATTTGAGATAATCATCGAGAACTGGCGCTAGAATGGAATTGAGTTAAACCGTTTGACCACTTCACTACTGAATTATAAACATTAAAAAATCTAAATTATTTCCTGTAGAAAATAAGACATTGAGGAACAATGCATTTAGGAAAATGCATTTTTTAAAAACATGAAAACAATAAATGCTTGAATATTGACGATTCTTCTACGCAATTTGAGTGAGTTCATTTACGACAAAATCATACTTGAGTACAACAATATTGTAAAGCATGTCTAGTAGAATTGAGCAATTGAAGAAAAATTACTTGTCTCAAGAAAATATGTTTTAGATATTAGAAATTTTTTCTCAGAGTACGACATTCCAACTACTGCAATTAAAATACACGACAAAAATATGATATTCTCAGTAAATCAGTCCCGAATTTCCTTCAAACTATCAAACAGATAAGATGGAAAACAGGCTTTGCGAAATTAAAAAGGTTCACATCCTTCGAAAAATATTTTTCGAATAAACAAAAAATAAGATTGTAAATAGATTATTTGAAAGTTTTTGATTAAAAATATTTGCATCATATTTATTACTAAATTACCCTGAGTCCTTGGATTGGATGTTCCTAAAAGTGTGTTTAAAGAAAAACGAAAAAAAGTAAATAAATAAATGAAGATGAAAAGTTAAAAATTTTGGTAAATTCAACAAAACTACAGTAATTAAAAACAAAGCAGTTGAAATGTCGTAGTTGAAAAGTCGCCTAGTTGAAAAGACGTGATACCAAATCCCTCATTGGGATTTTCTCTTTCATTTTCCCCTCATCGTTTTTGTGTCCTCAAGATTCTCAATTTACCATCCGTCCCCCATAAATAATCAATGCATTTCTCCTTCCAGATCAAGCGAAAATCTTGGAATTCCAGCAAAAAGCCAATCAATATCTCCGCTTGCAATGGACCGTCAGAACGGTTTCAGCAACGGCAACAAGGAGTGCCGAGTTGCGACTTTCGTCGAGACCCGAAGCTCACTGGGCACCTGCCAAGGTTATTCCGAGGTAGACCGAGGTGTTCCCATACACTCATTCACCGAGATCAGTCCCATCCGAGGCTCTCCAAAGCGTCTAACACAAATGACAACCTGCAGAGAGACAAAAACATTCACCTCAACGATAACTGTCTCATCTCCCAAGACATCGAACACCAGTAATTTATCTAGTAATTGTCTCAACGAGAGTAATCTAACGAATGGTTCAGCGATGGGAACCGAGAATCAAACGCTCAATTCGTCCTGCGAGAAGTCCTTTATCCAGCAGAGGGTGGAGAGGCTCTATGGGCCCGGTGCATTGGCCCAAGGATTCTTCTTCAAACGATCATTGAATCAGTCGAGCTGTAGTGAAAGTAGCTTTAATAAATCGAGTAATAACAACGACTCTTTGGTAGACAATGCGAATACCGAGGAGTCCCTGAAAAATCTGCCTGTTCTGAGACATCTGAGACCTGAATTCAGGGCACAACTGCCTGTTGTCAGCCCAAGGAGGGCCACTGACGGCAGTGAACAGGTGATCAAGCCTTTGCAAAGGTTATCCCCTGCTGTCGGAAAGAATAATGCTAAACTCTTTGCTTCGCCTCCTTCTGTTAAAATTTCTGATCATGACACTTTCAAGTTGAGTGCCAGTGTCACCAGCATTCCGGATCAACAGCCTGCTGCACTGGAGGTGGTTCTACCTGTGCTTGAACCGAGTGTCAGTGCTACCAGTGTCCCAGACACTCTGAAAGCGATGCAGGAGAGTCAAACCGAGGAGAAAGATGGGCATTATTTCATTAAGTTATTGAAGGCGGAGATCGAGAGATTGTTCAAGCTTGCGGCGTCTGCGGAAGAGGAGTTGGTGAGTGGTGAACAACTGCCGGAGGAGGCCGCTGGGAAGCTGAGGTCTGCGGCGGGAAAAGCTAGGCTCTTGGCGACGCAGAAAATGCAGCAGTTTGAGGGACTCTGTCATAAGAATATTGTGAGTGATTCGTTGATTTGTCGATTTCTGACGGTTTTAGGTGAGTTTTGACTTGTGGCTGTTTCCTTGCAGAATCAAGTCCCTGGGGAGGAGTTCCCGACGACCAATGAAGATCTTGCGGGATTCTGGGATATGGTTATGCTTCAGGTCGTTCAAGTCAATAATTTGTTCGAGCATATTGATAAACTCAGGCGTTCGCAGTGGCAAGAGGTATGTATTTTTCGTCATTGAGGCCCGATAAGTGGCAATTACGGGTCTATTTTCGGGCCGATAGATGGAGATTATCGGTACTGTACCGTTAAATGAGGACTAGTCCCGGTAGATTCACTTACCAGGGCTAGTCCCGATAAAGCCGCTGCGTGAAGTGAGCCGATTTGGTTGTCACTCATGAGACTGTATGTATCCAAGGAGCACAATTTCGATATCGAATTTCAATTAATTTTTTTTCTATTGTTTTTGTTTATTTTTTGAGGGGGGGCTCTCCCCCCCCCCCCCCCCCCCCCCCCCCNCTTTTCGGGCCTTCACGACAAAAAATAGTATATGTCATTCGGCCGATAGCGTTGGTTTGCGAGTCGTGTGAGTTTGTAGCACTCCTCACAAACCTCCGCTTATCGGCCTTACAACATAGATACTATTTTTATTTTTGAAAACGATTGCAAACGATTAAGGGTATCCGAGTACTTTTGCTATTTTTTCTCCAGTGAAATCCTTTTCTACTTTTGTAGTCGAACATCGGAGCTTTCATTTGAAACCGTGTGATTTTATCTTTCAACTTTGCAGGTCTGAATTTGAATCGCAATATTGAACCGCTAGAAAACCTTTTAAAAATCAGAAAAAAAATTAGAAAGTTCACTTTTGGAGGAAACTTGATGAAATAGTTTAAAAAAATTGCAATTTTCGACAATTCCGAACATTTCTCTCTGTATAAT